>NW_025091160.1:0-187500 GCF_016509475.1 Prionailurus bengalensis
TTTTTGTGTCTTTGGATCTGAGTCCCTTGTAGGTAACAGATAGTTGGATCCTATGTTTTTATCCATTTCACTAATCTGTTTAATCTGCTTACATTTAAAGTCATTACTGATAAGGAAGGAATTCCTTCTGTGGTTTGCTCTTTGTTTTCTATATGCCTTAATTGCTTTCTGTCTCAAATTTTCTGCATGACTATCTTCTTTTGCATTTAGTTGATTTTTTTGTAGTGAAACATTTTAATTCCCTTCTCATTTCCTTTTGTGTATGTTCTGTGGCGTGTGTGTGTGTGTGTGTGTGTGGTTGTGTGTGGTTACCATGGGATTGCTTTTAACATCCTAAAGTTACATCATTGTAATGTCAATTTATACCAGCTTAACCTCAGTAACACATGAAAACTCAGCTACTTTACAGCCCTGACCCCACCTTCTTTCAGTTGTTAATGTCACAAAATTACATCTTTATGCATCTTGTGTTGAAAAGCATAGATGAATAATTAGATTTTTAAATATATCAGTCTCTTAACATAGAGAACAAAAAGTAGAGCTACAGACCAAAGTCATAACAGTACTAGCATTCATAATTGTCTATTTACTTTTACCAGAGACTATTTCTTCAGAAGGCTTCAAGTTACTTGTTCAGTGCCCTTTCATTTCAACCTGAAGGGCCCCCTTCACTGCAGGGCCAGTCTAGTCATCAGGGCAAGGCTTTCAGCTTTGGTTGATCTGGGAATGTCTTCATTTCTTCCTCATTTTTGAAGGACAGTTTTCCCAAATGTAGGATTCTTGGTTGACAGCTTTTTTCCTTCAATGCTTTAAACACATCAACCCATGCCTTCTAGCCTCCAAGGTTTCTGATGGGAAATCTCCTCACAACCTTATCAGTGAAAATATGATGAAAAGCAATCTTCCTCTGAGCTTTATAGATGTTAATAATGAGCCTTATCGTATTTTACACAACACAACATTTCCTTATACGTTGTAGCACCATTTTGAGACCAGGAACTGAGTATTTTAAGTGTAGACATTACGAGGGCTATACAAGCCGAAATTACAGTTTTCTAAACTTGAAGTGAAAAGGCCACTGAACCATCTTATAGATTTTGATTTCTAACAAAGTAAATATCAATCTTGAAAAGCCCACACAAACAAACAAAAAGCCCATTGGGGGCCTTTTTTTTTTTTTAATTGAGTAAAGGGGTTTTGGGAATAAAAAGTGAGGAAACCACTGTGGTCTCAGACATCCCCAGCCATGATTGCATAATTGGCCCATTTCTTGCTGTGCCCTCACAAAGCCCCATTGTGAAGTCATGGCAAGACCTGTCTATATAAGACCCTGGCTCAGCTGGATGTTTGGTCGTTACAGCCCAGGAAGCTTTGGTGACCTGTCGGCCTTTGACCCTAGCTAGTTTGTTTTCGACTTCTCTTTTTTTCATTTTGTTTATTTATTTTTTTATTTTCATTTTTCTTTTTTCTCTACTCCTTTTCTCTCCCAATTTTTTTTGCCTTTTTCTGTTTTTACTTTTTTCTTTTTTTCTCCTTTTTTAGTTTTTCTTTTTCTCAATTTTTCTTCCATTTCCTCCCTTCATTTTCTTTGTGTGTGTGTGTGTGTGTGTGCACGTGTGTGTATTTTTCATTTGTTTCTTTTGTGTTAGCGTTTTAGTACAGTTAGTATAGTTCATATTGTTAGTATAGTTCATATTGTTAATACAGTTCATATTGTTAGTGTAGTTCATATTGTTAGTATAGTTCATAAGCATAGTATTGTTAGTAGTGGCAAATTTTGTAGGTTGGTATTGTTGGTTAGCATAGTCCGTGTAGTTAGCATTATTTAGCGTTAGTATAGTTAGTAGGTCACCATGCTTCAGGGGCATAAGGTCATTACCGCTGGTGAGGAAGACATCTGTATTTATGAGATCCCTGAGACCACCAGTGAGGGCAGCGTCCCCACGATGAAGCTGGCCCCGCACATCCTAACCAGGAAGCAGTCTGATGTGAAGTTCATCAGGAAAACCCAGAAGGACCCCACTGGCCTCCAGGGACTTTGTCGTGAAGCCCAGAATATGAAGACCTCAAGTCACCCAAATATTGTCAAGTCACTCGAGGTGATCAACACCAAGGAAATGTTAGTCCTCCTTTCAGAATATGTAAGCAGAGACAACCTGTGTGACGATTTTACGTACCGTGGCCAAGTGACGGAGGAGGTTCCAGACAAATTCTGCCAGTTGTTATCAGTTGTGGAGTACTGCCACCAACAAGGTATTCTCGGCAGGTATCAGAAGCTAGAGACACTGCTTTTTGACAAGGAGCTGAATGTAAAACGCACGGGTGTTGGACTGAGCATCCAGTTTGCTGGCTACGAACTCAACACTTTCTGGGACAGCCCCTCTTATTCTGCCCCACGACTCTTCCTGCAGCAAAGGGAGGACACCCCTTCTGCAAAAGCTTGGAGTCTGGGGGTGGTTTGGTACTGCTTGGCCACCGGGTTGGAGCCGTTTGAGGGAGATGTCTTCTGGGACACGGAACGAAATATCGAAAACAGGGAACACAGTGCTTTGGTTTTCATGTCCCTGGAGAGTGAAAACATGTGGTACACGTTGACAACTATCCAGCCCACAATCAGCACACCAAGCACAGTCCGCTCCTGGAGATCCATCGCAACCTGTTCCAGCACAGGCCTGTCCTCAAAGCGGAGTAGTCTGACCCCCGAAGGGACCCGCATAGTGACCACGATTAGCGGGCCCAGATGCAACTCGCCAGCCACAAACTCCGACACCAGCAGTGAATACAGGCAGCCAGGGAGGATGTCCCTAGAGCCAAAAAATCAGGTTCTCAAACATCTTGATAAATTAAAAAATGTATTTAAAAATAATAATAAAATACAACCCCAAAAAAATGCAAATAAATGAGAGCCATAAGCGAGCCACGTGTCCGTGCCTTTATTTTATTTTGTTTTTTAACTTTAAAGGAACTTAAATGTTTGTTTTGAAAGAGAAGGGACAGTGCGAGTGGGGGAGGGACAGAGAGAGAATCCCAAGTCTACTCTGTGCTATCAGCTCGGAGCCCGACGCGAGGCTCCAGCTCACAAAACTGAGATGGCGACCTGAGCAAGACCAAGAGTGGGACGTTTGGGCCACTGAGGCTCACCCAGGAGCCCCGTCCCTGCGTTTTAAGTGCAGGGAACGATGCTGAGCTCCAGGAAGCCTGGGGACATGGCACAGGAGATTGGCCAGGGCGACGGGTGGGACCAGATCCAGAACAGCTTCACAGGCTGGAGGAGTGTCGGTGGGATAGTGACCTGCTGGATTTGGAGTTGTAGGAAGCACAAGGTGGAGATGGTGAAGTTTTGGAGTGATGGGGGGTTCGTGGGTCTGGAGCCGATGGCCAAGGAAGAATTCGTGAAGAAGTCTTTGGTGCAAAAAGGTGATGTTATTAAAGCACGGGGACAGGTCCATGGGCAGGGAGAGCTGCACTGGTGTCGTGACGGGTAGCTCATTATATACCCTCAGGTTGGGAGGGGGTTAGGGGGAGAGACAGAATTCCTTGGAGATTTACTCTAGGACTCAAGGTTCCAGGACCTTGAGGGGCTAGCTGTTGCCAGGAAAACGCCATTTCTTGCTGTTTAATGAAACCTCAGCCATGAGACCCTTTAGATGGATCTGGGCAGGCCATAAGCATGGAGGATGATTGCCAGCATATATGTTGCGGGGGTTGAGATGAAGTAGATTGGTCATTATTTGTCATAATGGCATGTGGGCAACGGGAGCCCGGGGGGTGGGTCACAATGGGGTGTGTGCAGCGGGAGCCCCGGGGGTGGGTCACAATGGGGTATGGGCAGCAGGAGCCCGGGGGGTGGGTCATAATGGGGTCTGGGCAGCGGGAGCCCGGGGGGTGGGTCACAATGGGGTGTGTGCAGCGGGAGCCCCAGGGGTGGGTCACAATGGGGTGTGGGCAGCGGGAGCCCTGGGGGTGGGTCACAATGGGGTGTGGGCAGCGGGGTCCCTGGGGGGGTGGGTCACAATGGGGTATGGGCATCAGGGGGCCCCGGGTGGGTCACAATGGGGTATGGGCAGCGGGAGCCCTGGGGGTGGGTCACAATGGGGTCTGGGCAGCGGGGTCCCTGGGGGGGTGGGTCACAATGGGGTGTGGGCAGCAGGAGCCCGGGGGGGGCGGGTCACAATGGGGTATGGGCAGTGGGAGCCCCGGGGGTGGGTCACAATGGGGTGTGTGCAGCGGGAGCCCCGGGGGTGGGTCACAATGGGGTGTGGGCGGCAGGAGCCCGGGGGGGGTGGGTCACAATGGGGTGTGTGCAGCGGGAGCCCCGGGGGTGGGTCACAATGGGGTGTGGGCAGAGGGAGCCCCGGGGGTGGGTCACAATGGGGTGTGGGCAGCGGGAGCCCTGGGGGTGGGTCACAATGGGGTCTGGGTAGCGGGGTCCCTGGGGGGGGTGGGTCACAATGGGGTATGGGCAGTGGGAGCCCGGGGGGGTGGGTCACAATGGGGTGTGGGCATCAGGGGGCCCCGGGTGGGTCACAATGGGGTATGGGCAGCGGGAGCCCGGGGGGTGGGTCACAATGGCGTGTGGGCAACAGGAGCCCGGGGGGTGGGTCACAATGGGGTGTGGGCAGTGGGAGCCCCAGGTCCCCTTCCAGGGACTGCCCACCTGGTGGGGACGGAATGAGCTGGGTGGAAACACTCTGGATATCACCCTCTCTTTCCTGTGCAGCCACTGGGGACCAGACCTCAGCCAGTGGATGCCCCAGCTCTCCCTACCCCACCCTCCCCCATCCCCCCTTCTGCCCTGGCTCTGGACTCACCCGCTCTCACTGGCCACAGGTGCAGGGTCCATCATGGCCCCCTTCCCTTCATGTCTCACTTTGGCCACCTCCAAAAGGTGACTTGGATGACCACGCATAGCAGGCCCTTTTTGCCCAGATGTTGGGTCAACAGTAATCCACTTATCTCACTGGAAAGTCTTAAGACACCACATAAAACCAAATCATGGCTCTGTGCCCTCTGTATAGATGACAGAGAACCCCAATATAACAGATTGGTGAGGAAGGAGGTGGGGTGAGATCAGAGGGTCCCTAGTAATGGCCCCCGAGTTGTAACTACTGAGAGGCTTGTCACCTCTGGGTCCCCCAGGAGATTCACTCCTCTCTCCCCTTCATCCCTGACCAGAAACACTCCAGATTTGTGCCAGCAGACTGGTTGACTGTACTGTGTTTTAAAGGACAAGGAGTACATAATTCACTCATTTATTCACTCAACAAACACGTTTACATGATGGTATATATGGTGGAGGTTCCATGGGGCACAGGACCCAGTTCCTGCCCTTGAGAGCTGAGGCCACCGGGAATAGGTAAGGGAGCGTGGAGTGCAGTTCCAGAGTCAGGTTCAGATCGCAGCTCTACCACTTACTCACCGTGTGACCTTGGGGAAGTCACTTAACCTCTTGGGGCCTCAGTCTTCCCACCTATAAAATGCATACACTAGTGATGCCCGCCTCGAGGACAGCTGTGAAATTGAAATAAGGTCATTTAGAGAAGCTCTGGGAACACTGCCCAGGGCAAAGTGCGGCAAGTATTTAATGCTCATTTAGCGGCCATTACTGAGCACCTACTATGTGCCAGGCACCAGGGATGCAGCAGTACGCCCCGGAGGGGTAGATAGGTGAGCAGTGCGGAATACCCAGGAGACCCCAGGTGTGGGAAAGCAGAGGCTCCTGGGGCACACACTCCCTCCACCTTTCCCTGCCCTGAACCTACAGCTGCTGGCCCCTCCTGCTCACCTGCCAGCCAGACCCCATTGTCCTGTGGCATCTGGGGAGCGCTTTGCCAATTGCCTGCCTCAAAGGTGCACTTGTCCTAGCTCTTGCCAGCTGGGGGACCTCAGGACACTGCCTTGGCCTCTCATCGCCTGCTTTCTTTCTGTGAGGGAGGACCCAGCCCCTTCCACGGGGGTTCAGCGAGGAGCAGGGGACAGAGTGGATGGCATCCAGCCAGCAGGGTCAGCTCCTGCGGTGACCGGGAAGCAGCTGGTCAGCTTTAAACACACCTGCAGCTCCCCTGTGGCTCATGGAGCCTCGTGGTCTGCGGTCTGCAGAGGCGGCCCAGGGCGGGTGATCTATCTGTGCCCCAGGTGTGGTGGAGGGGGGTTAATTAAAAAGGTGGCTGGGAGATGAATTTCTGGAAACACAAATTGGAAACCAGTGGAAGCTATCGATCTGCCTAATGGGAAGCCGATGGTATCTGAGCGTGCAGACAGCTCCGGCTCAGGCAGGTGGCAGGAATCGATGTGGCCCCTTCCCTGAGCTCATCGGCCCCAGGTGCACTGGGAACATTGGTCGGGGAGGGGCCGAGGAGTTGCCCAGAGCCTCCCAGTGGGGCCCTGGGGTACTGACTCTGGCTCAGAGCTGGGGAGCCCGCTGCGTTTCTGCTTGGGGTCCTCATGAGAGGAGCTCCTATCCTGCGTCAGTTTCCTCATCTGGAAACTCCTGACCCCTGGTATTATTGTCAGGTTAAGTGGGTTGTGACAAATACCGGCCTCAGTGCTGGGTACATGGTAGTAAATACCCTGGCCCACGTCTCAGCCCCTCCTGGAGCTCACACTCTAGTGGGTGTGACACACAAGGAGCAGATGCAGTTTCAGGGAGAACTGCCTGTGCAAAGGCCTTGTGGGGGGAGGACCCGGTGGCCTGCAGTTGGCCACAGTAGCCTGTGATGTGAATAGACATCACCGTGGCAATCCACAAATACCCCCCAAATTTCAGATCCCCACACCTCCAGGGGACTGCGGCACCATTGCAGAGAACCAGTGATGTGGATCTGCTCGTTTCCTTTTCACGGAGTCCCTGCAGCATACACGTAATTTTATGCGCATTACACAGATAAACAAAGTAAAGCTCAGAGACGCTTGGCCAGGGCTGAAGACCACACAGCTAGGAAACCGAGCCTCCAGTGCAGTGCTTTGCCACAGCTCACGGAGCGGGCGTGGCTGTATTCCTTTGGTGTCCCCGCACTATCACAGCAGGGCTGGGCCCAGGGCCTGGCTCACCAGCCCCGGCCCATCTTGGGCTGCGCTGCTCTAGAATGTAGGCAGGTGACTGTTCACACTGCCCCTGGTGAGTGGATGCCATTGAGGCGTGGGCAGACTTTATCAAGCTCTGGCTGGTGCCTGGGCTCCTGTCTCACCGCACCCCCTCCTTCCCTCCCTAGACCAGAGTCATTTTGAAAGCACTTACTTGTGAAGTGCTCTCTCAGGATTTGGGGGGGGAAAGTGGCCAGTGTTAGTCTGCTTATTGATCGCTGGACTTTATAAGGGTTTATCTCTGAAACAATAAAACTGAAAGATGGCCTCTAAATTTATATCTCCAGCCTATATCTCCACCGCCTCCCCCCCCCCCAATTCCAGGCTTTTTAGCACCAGTGGCCCTTCAGGCATCACACTGCCCATCCACCCAAGGGCCTCCTGGGTCTCCATTTCCTTTCTACTGTCTCAGCAGGGGGAGCTTTTATAAGCACAAACCACATCATGTTGCTGGTTTGGAACACCCGATGCTTTGCACTTTGCCCAAAATCTAGATTCCCCATCACACCTGCCCTGCCTCCCCCTCTACCTCCTCTGAAGGGGCACTCCCCTTCAGACACTCTTCAAGTGTCAGCTCACAGGTCACCTCCTTGGGAAACACTCCTGGACCATCCCCACACACCTTCGCAGTGCGTAATGCCCTCTCCAAGTATTGAGTGTGCACCTGTGCACAAGCTTCCCGTCTATCCCTACCCCCATGGTAGCAGGAACTGTCTTTCCTACTTACCGCCCAATCCCCAGGGCCTAGGCCGGGGTTCGGTAAGCATTTGTACAATTAATCAATGAACAGAGTGTGAGGTTCTGCAAAAATTCAGCCAGAGACACAACCTGACTTGGCCCGGAATTCTGGGCTTTGCTGGATTTACCCGCACTTGGTGGCATTGTGCTGGGTCTGCCCGCCACCCCCTCCACCGGTCCCAAACCGCTGACCTGAGGATAGGTAACCCTGTGGTGTCTTCAGCCCCTGGCTCTGTCCCTGCTCGGAAGGCGGGCCTCAAGGGGATGTCCTGGAGGCCGGTCTGCACGGAAAGTCCAAGCCCTCTGTGTGTGTTGAGGGGAAATGCCTCACCCTGGGCTGCCAACCCCAGCAGAGGAAACCACCCCAACACCCAAGGGGTTAGGACTTGAGGATGAAGTTTCACCAGGCAGATGAGGAGAGAGGGAAGAGTGTCCTGGGCAGAGGGAACAGTGTGTGCAAAGGCCTAGATGTAGGAAGAGCCTGGTATAAAGACAGAAGAGGAAAGAGCCAGCCAAACCTCATTTTGGAAGGAGGACTATGGTCTTCGTCTGCCTCATTGGATCTCCCCCACCACTCTATGCTAAGGAGGAGTCGGTGGAGCTTCCCTCAAGGTCATGGGGAAGTCTTCTCCCATAGCCCCTTGTACCAGCCTCCTCCCTGCCCTCCCTGTTCCTGCCCTTGCCACCCTGCTATCTGTTCTCAGCACAAAGCCAGAGGGGCCCTCCCAAGGCTCCCACCTTAAAGGCCAAGGCCATCCAAAGCCTGCACCAGCCAGTCCTCTGACCACCCCTCCTCAACTGTCCCCATCACTCCCTCTGCACCAGCACAGCGGCCTCCTCGCTGATCCTGGAACACACCAGGCACACTCCTACCTCACTCAGGGCCTTTGCACGTGCTGAGCCCTCAGCCCAGAACCACCTCCTTCATTGCTGGTTCTGCTTTTATAGGGAGACAAGGTGAGCTGGGCACGAACAGGGAGCACTTTGAGGTTGAGGGGACTTTCCTGGTATCTAAAGCTGCCCCAAGGGAGACCTTTTGGGGAACACTGATGGCTATTTTCCTAAAACTTAGGGCCAAGAAGCCCTCCCAGAGCTGGAGCCCCAGGGTGATCTGGGAGAAGTCCCATTTACCTTGGCCTGCTTCATTCCTGTAAGTACTGACTTTGGCTTCCCAAAAGATCGAGCTCTGCCAGTGATGTGACTTAAGCAGGGCCTCTAAGGGCTACGGATGCCTGGACCAGCACTCAGGCACAGAATGGCCACTACCCGTAAGCCCTACCTGGTGCCGCCTCCGCTCTTTCTGAACAGAGGACAGTAGTGACCTCCATGACCACCCGAGGGACCTGAGCCTGAAAAGCATTTGCCCCACTAGCTCTGAGAGGATGCAAGTCTTAGTGGTTTTAAAGCATCAGATTCTCATGAAATGCCATCCAGCACACCTGAAGTGGCATCCCCTCCCACCCCACCGAGTACTTGCCAGCACCCCCAGGCCGGAGTCTGACACGCCCATGTGCCCAACTCTGGCATCAACTTCCCCAGGTGGCAGACACAGGCAGCCTAGTCCAGCTGCACCCATTCCTGGACCTGAAACTCCACTCAGGTCTCTGCTCAAGTGTCCCCTCCTAACCCCTCTCCCCATCTTATCCCAGTTCCTTCTCCTTCAGGGCACTGTTGGCTACCTGACATGTGACATAGTCATTATGCAACAGCTTCGTCGGTAGGTAATTTACATACTAGAAAGCTCACCCTCTTAAAGCATGCAAGGCAACGGTTTTAGCATATTCAGAGTTGTGCAACCATCACCACTGTCTAATTTTGTGATGTTTGCATCACCCATAAACCTATACCCATTAATAGTCATTCCCCGTTATTACTCCCATCTTCCAAGCCCCTGGCAACCACTTACCCATTTCCTGTCTCTGTGGACTCGCCTGTCCTGGATATTCCTATAAAGGGGACCATGCGCTCTGTGGTCTTTTGTGACCGACTTCGTTCATGGAGCAAAGTGTTATTTCTAATCATCCATTTCCCCCTACCTCAGGGCCCTTGCACTGCTGCTCCCTTTGCCGTGAATGTTCTTCCTCAGATACCCCTGCGGCTCCTTCCTTCACTCCCCTCCTCAGCAAGGGCTTCCCCAACCCCTATTTAAATGGGTAATTCTCGCCCTCTTCCTGGCCCTTCCAACCTTACCAGCTTTGCTTTTCTTCAGAGATCTTAGCTTCCCCCCCCTCCCCGACATTGCTGCACTTCCCTAAGATTCTGTTATCAGCCTCCCCAAAAGTCAGGGACCTTGTCTCACTGCTCAGTGCCCCCTGAAAATGGCTGCATGTAATAGCTGCTCTGTGTTGGTTGAATGAAGAAATTCCAGGGTCTTCCAGGATCCTTTTAACCTTATTCAGAGCCAGCCTCGGGTCTGGTGAGGCCATGAGCCACCTGGGGGCAGGCATGCATCAGGAGCTCTATCACCCTGGGATGCTCAGTTTCGGCCTCTAGATGCCGCCACAGTGCTCAGGGTTCTAGGGGCCGAGCTCAGCAAGGGCCTTAAGTGTCCGGGGCCTTCGGTGCCCACGAAGGGCAGCTGGGCATCTCCCACAGTGCCATGGAGCTGGCCATGAGGACAAGGTCTGCAAGCAGGGTTCAGGCCTCAGCCTTCCCCGGTGACAAATGGCTGATAATTAATGTTGGACCCGCACGTTATTAATCAATTTAAAGTCGAGTGCACAGCCAGAAGCGATTCCGAGGAAAAAAATGTTCAGCCCCGCATCCTCCTCATTCTTACTCGTCAATCACCAATTTTGCAGGCAGCTTATTAAAATGTAGAGAAAAGCGTGACTGGAGAAATAAGGAGCCCTTAAAGGCCCAGAGATGGTTTATCAGGGTTTTGCAGATGCGGAGGCAAAGGGTGGGGAGAGGGGTGTCAGGAATGGCAGAGCTGAGGGGCCAGGCCCCATTTCACAGAGGGAGGGGCTGAGGCCAGATCCTCAAAGGTGAAGGGCGATGGTGTGAAATGCAGAAGGGTTCATGCCAGCCCAGAAGCATGGCCAGAGGCTCGAGCCCCCAGGCCCAGGAGTGGTGGTGGGGGGGGGAGCGGGGGGGGAGCTTGCATAAGGTGCCAGCAGACAGAACGAAGATCCCATGTGGAGGACTTAGTGACCAGAGGCAGTGGATCTAGGTCCAAGTGCAGGGCAGGAGAAGACCATTGCTTTGGAGTTAGGCAGATCTGGATTCAAATCCCAGCTCTTCTCCCCACCAGTGGTATTAGCGGGTAAGTCGCTTTCTGTCTTGGAGCCTCAACTTCCTCCTGAGCCAGGAGAAAACCAGACCACTCTCAAAGGTTTGCAAGCATGGAAGGAGGCCACGTATACGAAGGCCTGGGAGACTAGGCAGAGAATAGATGCTCAGTAAATGAGAACTATCTCTGAAGGCCCAGAACTGGTCACAGACCACGGCTGGTGTTTCTTCTGTGTCTCCGGAGGGCATGAGGATGTATTTTGAGTCTAGAGCCAAGCAGGTTTGCCCTCTGCTAGGACAGTCTTTCCAAGTACGAGAAGCCTGCTATGTTTTTGCTTGTCCTGTTTCTTTTCTGGGAGTGTGCTTTCTTGTCTCCTTCCCCTAGGGAACTCTTACATATCCTTCAAAACCTAGCTCATACAGCAACCCCTCTGTGCTGCCTTGCCAGTACTGTCAGTTGCTTGACTTCTGTGTTCCAAACATACTGGATTCTTGCTAGATTGTGAATCCCTTGTGGGAAGGGCCTTGCTTTGTGCCGCCTCATAGGCAGTGACATAATACCTTTAATTGGATGAATAACTAAAGGGATGAGTAAATAAATGAATGGCCATTTACCCCTTCCCTGATGTCACTTAGAGGCCTGTCCCTCGCCATCCTTTGCCTCCATGACTGTGAACTTCTCAAGAGCCAGAGCCTGGTTTAGGGGTCTTGGCTTTGTCTGTCTCCCACTGGCCAGGTCCGTTCTTGATACATACTAGCTACTCAAAAGGTGTCAGAATGACCGAGAGGGAAAAGGGGAGACGGGAAAGCTGAGCCCATGCTTAGTGAGCACCTACTAAGAGGCAAGGGTGGTGCTGAGCGTTTTTACCTGTATGACCCCTTTCTTAGCGTCATACCAAGCTCATAGTGCAGATGTGGGTACTGCGGCAGAAGGACCCAGATATGTGCAGGAGCCAGAATTTAAACCACAGGGTCTGAATGACCCTTGAGAGCTGTTGCCGTTTCATGATGATGCCTTCCAAAGGCGTTCATGCACGCATGAGTGACTTAATGAGTACACAGATAAATCAATGAATTCCATAGTTCTCAGGAGAAGTCTGCTGCCTCCTTCCTCTCTCACGCCAGTCCCTCTGCCTCCTGCCCAGGCCTTTCACCGGTACAGCCGGGTCAGCGCTTTTATTTGGGGCTGTAGAATGAGACCTGGCCCGCCCCATCCCTTCGCAGGACTCCTACCTCCCTTCAGATTTTCCTGCATGCCACCCCCCTCCTTCACCCTACCTTTCCTTGCTCTGCCGCTGCTGGCCCTTCCTGCTCCCCTGCCAATCAGACCCCCATTGTCCTGCCACATCTGGACTGCTCTGCAAATTGCCAGCCCCAAAAGGCTCACTCAGAATTCTCTGCAAGAAGACGTCCAGGCTTCACTCACAAACACGCGTTCCTAAAAGGCTGGTGATTGTGTCCTCAGCATCCCCATTGGGGCCTACCTGGAGCCTTGGAGTGGCAGAAAAAGCCCCAGATGGCTGGGGAGGGAGGGGTGATGGAGCAGGAAGGGAGCTTGGCCTCTGGGAAGTACAGGGCATGCATTACAATATCCTTTGCTCCATCGGCCGCCAAAGCCTGTGTTCCTGCCTCTTGAGAGGTAGTGTCTCCCTAATAGGGCTGCAAGGATGTCGGCGGGAAGGCTGTTAACACCCCGAGGGCTGGACCTGCCCCGGGGTTCTGGTTCAAGAAGCCTGGGGTGGACATTTGATGCTTTGGTTAGGGGAACCATGAGGAGGCTTCAGGAAGGGCGAGACCCTGCCCAGCTGGGCTCGCCTCTGGGGAAGGCAGTGACCATCTGGACCGGGTCACACGCAGCCCAGGGGAACCCAGGGACAGGGATGGTGGCAGTCTCTGGCTCATTCACCTGTGCAGTAAGCCTAGAGCAAGGTGAGGAAGAGGGAGGGTGCTCAGAGAGCAAGATCTGACTGGTGCCAGCTCACTGATGACCATGGTCACTACCATGGTGAAACAGCAGCAGTGGCCCCTCTGAACCCCTACCGTGCACCAAGTACAGAACACCTACCTCGCTTAGGGTCTGATTTGACATCAGTGAAGTCTTTGTCCGTGAATAATCTGAATGTGCCCCTCTGCTTTCTGGGGAGGTAATGATTGAACTGAACTCCCACCCTCCCTGAATTTCCAGTAGAAGCCCAGAGAGGGCATGCACTCTACCCCAGGTCACACAGCTTAGCAGGTGCAGGACTCACTGAGAGAAGGCCCTCTCGAACACGTGGTTGCTGGAATCAGTTGGCCTGGGTTTGGCTCCTGGGCCCCTCTGCTCAGCCGTGTGGCGAGAGACAGACCCCGAGCTTCACTGTCCTCAGTTTCTACTTCTGCACTATGGGCCTGAGGAGAAGAAAGAGGCTGCTGTGACCACTCATGCTCAACCCCCCATCAGTGGACGTGGCTGCTTCTCTGCCACCACCTCCTTATGGCAAACCTGAGAGACGAGGAGCCTGAGGGTCAGGGTGAGGCAGTCCTCAGGGTCACACAGTGCAGTCCCTTCCCTGAGACATCGCTCCTCCTCTGGAAGCTGCTTTTAGAGGCTCGTGGCCTCCTGGGAGACCGCGTGCAGGCTGTGTTCACCCTGAACCTGGTATCAGAGCCGGGGTGAGGATCTTCCTGAGCACAGGCAGGGCAGGGCCAGGCCTATAAGCTCCTCACAGGGCTGTGGGAGGCAGGATTCAAAATGCCTTGGATTAAAATACATAAGAAAACCGGACAGTGGAAATTGATAAATGCGAAATTAGTGTCCTCAAGGTAGGATATGGCAGCTGACCAGGCACAGCGTGGCCCACCTCCCTGGGCTCTCAGAGCAGACTGCCGAGGGACACCGTGTGACTTAGGACCTGGGTGGGTCACTGAGAAGTGACAGTATCTGAGTGGGACCTTCAAGTCTGACTTAGTGCATGGGTGAGGCCACTGAGGGGTGACTTTGGACCTGGGTGGGGCTAAAACAATCCCACGCACAGAGATGTTGCCAAAAGGATCGAATCTAGAAACAAGATGCTAGAGACTGGCGTGGGTGTGGAGGTGGTGAGTGGTCTCATGGGCAGGCCTGGGAGGGAGCCAGGTCTGTTGGGCCTCTCTGGACCTCCTTGAATCCCAGAGGTTTGGGGTTTTGCCAGCAACTCTTTCCAGGACTGTGTGGCAGCCACATTCTGCCCTCTGCTGGGACATCATAGTATTACACCCCATGACATTGGGCTTGGGGCAACACCAGGGCTTCCCTGAGAACTTCATGGGGACATCCCTGGGGTCCAGAGTCCTCAGGGCTTGCAGAGGCTCCCAAGGCCTTCTTCTGCCCCTGATAGACCCTTGCTTTCTTAGTCACGGAGACGGGGAGCTCACTCCTTTTTGCAGTCAGCTTCAACCCTGCACAGCGTGGATCAGCTTGGCCCAGAAGGCGTTGCAGTTGGCTCCCTCCTGGTGTCATCTCTGCTCTCTGGGTTTCAGGACTGCCTGTAGAGCCTGGGGGTGCTACGCTGCCCTCCACCAGGCTGCTCTGGTCCAGACCGGGCTGTCCGGTTCCTCCAGGCCCTGCCCACCCTAGCCCTACACAAGCTTCTTTATGCCTGTTCATCTTCCATGGGGGAGCTCCAGACCAAAGAGACCTGGCAGGAGCTCCAAACAGCTGAGCACCACCCCCCCTCCCCTGGAGGGTAAGGATTTCTCAGGAAAATCCCTGCAGATCTCCCAGACGTGCCTGTGTCTTTGTTTCTATGCCAGAGATGCTCAGTGTCCCTGGATCCAAAGGGAGGCTGACAATGGGCCAGGAGTTGAGGAAAGGCTGGATATGGACAAAGGGGTGAGTGGCCGGCTCAGAGAGGCCAGCCAGGGTGAGGCCGCAGCACAGCCGGGAGCTGGGACTTCTCTGGAGCATCATGGGCAGGCCCCACAGGGGGCTCTCAGGACCTTCCACGCCCAAGTTCAGGGTATTCTCAGGGAGGCCAAGGAGAAAGGAGAGGGGAGGGGGAAGTTGGCAGGCTTGGTGGTGAAGGAAGAGGACCGATCACTTGAGTAAAAAGCCCAGCGACTTTATCCGTCATCATGTAAGCAGACTCGTTCATTTGCTCGTTCCTCAAATATTTTTTGAGTACAAGCACACCTTACCTTATTGCGCTTTGCAGATACTGCATTTTTTTTTTTTTTTTTTTTTTTTTTTTTTTTACCAATCGAAGGTTCGTGGTGACCCTGCTTTAAGCAAGTCGGTCGGCACCCTTTCTTCTGCAGCATTTGCTCGCTTCACGTCCCTGTGTCACATCTTGGTAATTCTCGCAGTATTTCAAATTTTTTCGTTGTTAATCTATTTGCTCTGGCGATCCGTGATCAGAGATTGTTGAATGTTGCTGCTGTAACTGATTCGAGGTGCCGTGAACCGCGTCCATAAAAGATGGGGAATTTAATCGAAAGATGTGTGTGTCCAGCGACTAGCCCCTCCCCTTCCCCCCTTCCTCTCCTCGGGCCTCCCTGTTCCCCGAGACACGATAATATTGAAATCAGGCCAGTGAAGAGGCCTACAGTGGCCTCTACGCGTTCGAGTGAAATGAGGACTCCCACGTCTCTCACTTTACGTGAAAAGGTAGAAGTGATTCCGCTTAGCGAGGCAAGGGTGTCAAAAACTGAGAAAGGCCCCAAGCCAGTCCTTGTGCAACAAATAGCCAAGGAACGTGGCTGTGATGCGAATGCGAAGGAAAAGTTCTGGAAGGAAATCCAAAGTGCTCCGCCAGTGAACACAAAAACGGTAAGAAAGTCACGCAGCCTGAACGCAGATATGGAGAAGGTTTTAGTGGTCTGGATAAGAGATCAAACCAGCCGCAACATTCTCTTAAGCCAAAGCCTAGTCCAGAGCAAGGCCCTGACTCTCTTCAATTCTGTGAAGGCTGAGAGAGGTGAGAAAGCCACATAAGAAAGGTCTGAAGCTAGCGGAGATTGGTTCATGAGGTTTAAGGAGAGAAGCTGTCTCCCCAACATACGAGTACAAGGTGAAGCAGCAAGTGCTGATGTAGAACCCGCAGCGAGTTATCCAGAAGGTCAGGCTGAGATCACGAATGAAGGTGGAGTCACTAACCAGATTTCCAGTGTAGATGAAACAGCCTTCTGGTGGAAGAAGGTGCTGTCTAGGATTTTCATAACGAGAGAAGAAAAGTCAATGCCTGGCTTCAAAGCTTCAAAGGACAGGCTGCCTCTCTTGTTAGGGGCTAATGCAGCTGGTGACTTTAAGTTGAAGCCAGTGCTCACTTACCATGCAGAAAATCCCGGGGCCCTTGACAATTACGCTTCATCTGCCCTGCCAATGCTCTCTACGTGCAACAACAAGGCCTGAATGACAGCACATCCGTGTACAACGTGGATTACCGAATATTTTAAGCCCACTGTTGAGACCTGCTGCTCAGACAAAAAGATTCCTTTTATATATTTTTAAGTATTTTTGTAATGTTTATTGATTTTTGAGAGAGAGCGTGGTAGAACGTGAGCAGGGAAGGGCAGAGAGAGAGAGAGAACCAGAATCCGAAGCAGGCTCCAGGCTCTGAGCGGTCAGCACAGAGCCCAACGCGGGGCTCGAACCCACAAACCGTGAGATCATGACCTGAGCTGAAGTTGGATGCCCAACTGACCAAGCCACCCAGGTGCCCCTACATATGTGTATATGTGTTAATTAATTTATTTATTGGGGTGCCTCGGTGACTCAGTCGGTTAAACATCCAACTTCAGCTCAGGTCATGATCTCACGGTTTGTGGGTTCGAGCCCCACGTCGGGCTCTGTGCTGACCGCTCAGAGCCTGGAGCCTGCTTCGGATTCTGGTTCTCCCTCTCTCTCTGCCCCTCCCCCACTTGCTCACGCTGTCTCTCTCTCTCTCCCTCCCTCTCTCAAAGATAAATAAACATTTACAAATTTTTAAAATTAATTTATTTACTGTGAGAGAGAGACAGCACACGCACTAGTTGGGGAGGGGCAGAGAGAGAGAAAGAGAGAGAATCCCAAGTAGTCTCTGCTCTGTCAGTGTAGAGCCTGACGTGGGGCTCGATCTCACGAACCGCGAGATTGTGACCTGAGCCAAAATCAAGAGTTGGGACACTCAACCAACTCAGCCACCCAGGTGCCCCTCAACTTTCAAGTCTTATTGTTTAAGAAATACATTTCATAAGGCTATAGCTGCCATAGGTCCTGATTCCTTTGATGGCGCTGGGCAAAGTAAATGGAAAAGCTTCTGGAAAGGATTCGCCCCCATTCTAGGTGCCATTAAGAACATTCGTGATTCGTGGGAAGGGGCAAAAATATCAACCTTCACAGGAATTTGGAAGAAGTTGAGTCCAACCCTCACAGAGGACTTTAAGGGTTCAGGACTCGAGGGGAGGATGTCGCTGCAGCTGGGGCGGAAGGAGCAAGAGAACCAGAATTAGAAGTGGAGCCTGAAGATGGGACTGAATTACCGGAATCTCATGATCAATCTTGAACAGATGAGAAGTTGCTTCCGACTGATGAGCCAAGAAAGTGGTTTCCTGAGATGAAATGAGCTCCTAGTGGAGATGCCGTGAAGATTGTTGAAATGACAACCGAGGGTTTAGAATATTACATAAACTTAATTGATAAAGCAGCGGCCGGGTTTGCAAGGATTGATTTCAATTTTGAACGAAGTTCTCCTGTGGGTGAAATGTTCTCGAACAGCATTGCAGGCTACAGAGAAATGGCTTGTGAAAGGAAGCTTCAATCAATGCATTATTGTCTACTTTTTTAAAAATTTCTTCTTAATGTTTTATTTTTGAGAGAGAGAGAGAGAGAGTGAGCAGGGGAGGGGCAGAGAGAGAGAGAGAGAGGGAGACAACAGAATCCGAAGCAGGCTCCAGGCTCTGAGCTGTCAGCACAGAGCCTGATGCGGGGCTCAAACTCACGGACCGCGAGATCATGACCTGAGCCGAAGTTGGACGCTTAACCAACTGAGCCACCCAGGCACCCCCAAAGTATTTTTAAGCTAAGGTATATATATTGCTTTTTTGGACACAATGCAATTGCACACTCGATAGACAACAGTGTGACTGATCCTTGAACTACACGTGTTCGAACTGTGTGGGTCCACGTATGTGTGGAGTTTTTACAGTACTATAAGTGTATTTTCCCTTCTTTATCATTTTCTTAATAAAGGTTTTTTCTATAGCTTGCTTTAATTTAGTTCCTTCTTTATCATTTTCTTAATAAAGTTTTTTTTTCTATAGCCTGCTTACAGCTATAGCTGTAAGAATATAGTACATAATAGATACAACACACAACGTATGGGTTAACCGACTGTTTATGTTACCGGTAAGGCTCTGGTCCGCAGTAGGCTATTAGCAGTTAAGTTTAGGGGGAGTCAAAACGTAGGTGCAGATTTTGAACTGCATGGGGGTCAGAGCCCCTAACGCCCACCTTGTTCGAGAGTCAACCATGGCATGTAAACGTAACTTTTAGATGCACTGTTATACGCACAAACCAAAATATTCGTTTGATTTTATTGCGACACCAGCTTTATCGTCATGGCCTGGAGCCAAACCCACACTACCTGTGAGGCGTGCCTACTATGTGCCAGGCGCGGTCCCGAGGCTTGAGTCTATACCGGTGAGTAAAACAAGCAGAATCCCCTCCCCTTTACGGAGTCTATACCTGAATGAGGGAAACAGTCAGCAAACAAAGAGATGCTTTCAGAAAGTGGTAAGTGCTCCAAAGATAGTGGCTTGAGGGGGATGGGGTGGATGATGTCAGGGGACAGGTGGGCAGGAAAAGCCCCTGTGAGAAGACACCTACATGCTGAGAAGAACGGGCCTGGTGAAAATCCAGGGCAATGTACTAAGTACACAGTCGATCCTTGAACAGCTTGAGGGCCAGGGCTCCCTGTGTCGTCAGAAATCCACATGTAACTCTTGACTCCCCAAACACTTAACTACTAATCACCTCCTGTTGACCAGAAGCCTTACTGCTAACATAAACAGGCACTTAACACATCTTGTATGTTATATGGACTTTATACTGTATTCTTGCAATAAAGTAAGCTGGAGAAGAGAAAATGTTAAGTACGAAGAACAAACTGGTGGTGGCCAGAGGGGAGGAGGTGGGGGGTGTGAAATAGGACATTAAGAGGTACAGACTTCCGGTTATAGAATAAGTCACAGGGATGAAAAGTGCGGCATTGGGGATATGGTCCGAGTCTTGAATTAACGTTGTATGGCGACAGATGGTCACTACATTTATCATGGCGAGCATCGTGTAATGCATAGAAGTGTCAAATCACTGTGTTGCACACCTGAAACAAACAGAACATTGCACCTCAACTATACTTCAATAATAATTTTAAAAAAAAAATTTTAATGTTTCTTTACTTTGGAGAGCGAAAGAGCGTGAATAGGGAAGGGGCAGAGAGAGAGGGAGACACAGAATCCGAAGCAGGCTCCAGGCTCCGAGCTGTCGGCACAGAGGCTGAAGTGGGGCTCGAACCCATGAATCGTGAGATCATGACCTGAGCCGAAGTCGGACGTTTAACCAACTGAGCACCCCAACAATAAATTTATTTTAAAAAAGAAACCCCCATATCCGCTAGCCGTCTCCCTCACCCCGCTCTCCCCTCAGCCCCCGGCAACCACCGATCTACTCTCGGTCTCTATGGATTGGCCTCTTCTGGACATTTCACGTAAACGGCATCTTACAATCTGTGGCCTTCTGTGACCGGCTTCTTTTCGCTGAACGTCATGTCTTCAAGGCTCGTCCACCTTGCAACATGTGTCAGCCTCTCACTCCTTTTTGCGGCAAAGTCACGTGCCATTGGATGTATGTGACACAGTTTGTTGATACACTCATCAGTCGGTGGACATTTGGGTCTTTCCCACTTTTGGGCGATTCTGGGTAACGTTGCTGCGAGCATCCGTGCACAGGTTTCTCCGTCCACACGTCTCCGGTTCTTGTGCGCACTAGGGGTGGAGTCACGGGTCCGGTGACAGCTCCATGTTTCATAATTTGAGGAACTGCCAGACCACCTGCCACAGTGGCTGCACCGTGCACGTTCCCACCAGCAGTGTGCGAGGGCTCCTGCTTCTCCACCTCCTCGTCAACACTTGTTGCCATCCAGTTTTCCTTTGAGCTGTCCTGGTGGGTGTGAACTAGCTTCTCATTGTGGCTTAGATTTGCGTTTTTCTAACGAGGGCTGAAGCCGAGCACCTTTTTGTGTGCCTCTTGGCCGTTCGGACCTCTCTTTGGAGAAATGTCCGTTCAGAGTCTTTGCCCCGTATTTGCTTGTTTGTGAAAACAAAATGACTTCCTGCACAGGAAGCCTGCAGAAAACTTAATAGAAGTGGTTGCTTTTATGAATAGGAGTCACAGAGCTGAGAAGGGAGGAGGAGAGGTGGGGACCAGACTTTTCAGTATAAACCTTTCATATCTTGTGGTTTTGAATCCTGCAAATACACTATGCAAGTGCAGTTTTAGAGAGCAAATGTGGGGCACCTGGGTGGCTCAGTCGGTCCAGTGGCTGACTCTCAGTTTCGGCTCAGGTCATGATCTCCTGGTTCGTGAGTTCGAGCCCCATGTTGGGCTCTGCGCTCACAGTGCTGAGCCTGCTTTGGATCCTCTGTGTCCCTCTCTCTGCCCCTCCCCCACTTGTGCTCGCTCGCTCTCAAAAACAAATAAATGTTAAAAAAAACCTTTTTAACAACAAAAAAAAAAGAATAAGAAAAGAGCTAACATGAGCAAACTGCACCAAGTCATCCAGACCAGCCCTCAGCAGTCCCTGGAAGTGATAGCTGAAGCTTGATTCCAGAAACGCAGTTGGTTCCTGGCTGGTGTGGGTGACCGCGGTCCCCCACCCCGTCCCCGCCAGGTTGTCCTCGTCTGGGTCATTCACTCAGCCAGGAGGGAACTCCCTTGATTCAGATCATTGTCCTGCCACACCCCCTCAGTTAAATCTTATATAAAAACCACCTGGGAGGAAGGCAGTAGGCGTCAGGCCCAGGAGATAGAAACCTGGGCTGTGAGAAGGGGAAGGACAGTATCGTCCACGTGCTGCCCTTGCAGCCTGGCTTCTTGGTCAAGGCAGCCAGGGGGATGGTGGGTATAGTCCCAGCCCTTCTGCCCCGGGGGTCATCAACCAAGCAAGCGTGGCATGGGGAGGGGGGGGAGGTGAACCTCGTGGGCCCAGGGTTCCAGATCCGAGCTCTCCATTGAGACTCTCCTGGTCTCTGGGTGTGAGGTCCTGCCCTGTATCGCCAAATTCCCAGCAGGTGCCCAGGAGATGCGTGTTGAGCAAAGGTGCCTCTTGCAGTGGTATGGGGAGGAGGTGTGGGTCAGAGGAGGACCTGTGGTCTGGGCCAGGACCTACCCTGCGAGAGGCCTGTGGCCTCACCCTCCTCGCCTCATGGGCGTGTCCTGCAGAGAGAGCTCACAGCCAGCAGGGGAGGCAGATGCCGACACAGAGCAGGACAATGTGGGGGACAATGTGGGGGATGTGCCTGAATGGTGGGACCACCATGGAGCTGTGCCGTGAGCTCAAATTTCATCCACTCGCTCATTCAGTGTTTTGTTGAGCATCTACTGTGTCGCGACCACTGGGAATATAGCAGTCAACAAAACAGATAGAAACCTTATCTGCGTGGAGTTGACACAGTAATGGGAGGAGGGGACAGGCCAGACACTAGAATCCATAACTAAAAATACATGAATTTTGTTAAGGTGTACAATTAAGTGGTTTAAATTTTTTTTTTAATGTTTATTCATTTTTGAGAGAGAGACAGAGAGAGAAAGAGTGTGAGCAGAGGAAGGGCAGAGTGAGAGGGAGACAGAGAATCCGAAGTAGGCTCCAGGCTCTGAGCTGACAGCACAGAGCCTGATGTGGAGCTCGAACTCACGAACAGTGAGATCAGACCTGAGCTGAAGTCAGACACTCAACTGACTGAGCCACCCAGGGGCCCCTCAATGGTTTATACCATAATCACTGAGTTGCACGACCATCACCACAATCAATTTTAGAACATCCTCATCACCCCAAACAGAAACCCTGTACCCATGAACTCACTCCTCACCCTCCCCGGGCCCCAAGCTCCTGGCAGTCACTGACCTACTCTGTCCCTATGGATTTACTTATTCTAGACCTTTCATATAAGTAGAAGCATACATGGTCTTCTGTGACTTCTTTCACTAAGCACAATGTTTTCAAGGTTCATCCACATTGTAACAGGTCAGCCCTTCATTTTTTATGGCCACATAATATTCCATCGCATGGACAGGCCATGTTTCTTTATCCATTCACCTGTTGATGGATGTTTGAGTTGTTTCCACTTTGGGGCTAGGGAGAGTTTTGATGATGATAAGCGCTAAGGAGAAAAGGCAAGGATGGGGTCTGGCAGTGTGGACTGGGGAGGGCATACAGCAGGGCCTCACTGAGGATGGGGCCCTGAGCAAAGGCCCAAAGGAGACAAAGATACAAGCAGGTAGTTGGGAGAGGAGCGGCCAGGCCAAGGCAGGGCTGATGTTCAGCAGGTACGTACCTTTGTTAAAATATTAAAATACTTTCATGCCAGTGAGTTGAAGACCATGCCTGAGCCCCTAGAACGTCCCCATGCTGCTGCTGTGCTGTCCAGCCCCACTATTGGCCCCTTCACACATCCCCAGGACTTGCAACAAAGGAGTTAGTACTTAGCAGAGCAGGAGGTGTTTCTGAGTGCTCAGGGTCAGTGCCCTTGTTTTAATATTCCCCTGGGCAAAGTCCACAGCACATGCAAAAGCCCTGGGGCAGGAGAGGGCTGGGCAGGCTGGAGGGAAGAAGAGACCCTACGCTTGGGGCAGAGTGAATGAGGGGGAGAGGGGTGGGAGACAGGTCAGGGGGATCACTCAGGGCCTTGTGGGTCATTGCAAGGACTTCAGCTTTTACCCTGAAAGGGCCAGGAGCCCTGGAGGGTGCTGAGCAGAGCAGTCAACGTGCCTTGCTTACTTTTAGCCCAAGAATACAATCTGGCTGCTCTCTGTAGATAGGCTATTGAGAGCCAACCCGGGGAACAGGGAGGCTTACGGTCATCCGGAGCTCAGAGGGAGGCCGGGACCAGGGTGGCATATGGAGGTGCTGAGTAGCGAGAGCTACTCTGTGTCTCCCTCTCTCTCTCTGCCCCTCCCCTGTTCATGCTCTGTCTCTCTCTGTCTCAAAAATAAACAAACGTTAAAAAAATTAAAACAAACAACCAAAAACATCCAAGTTAAAAAAAAAATCACCTTAAAGTGAGCCATTACATGGATACTGGTGCAAAGGGCACAGTGTTCATGGTGGCAGAGGGTTGAGATTGGCTCATGGACTCCTTCCTGGAGAGGTAGGTGTTATCACCCCACTTTACAGATGAAGAACTGGAGACTGAGGGAGGTAAAGGGCTTGCCTCCAGGCCTCCTGCGTGCACTTGAGGCTCTTTCTGCACCAAGAGCCTTTTCTCCCATGAGCGGTGAATTTAGGAGCTCTCCGAAATAGCAGGGGAACTTTCCACATGCAAATATTCCATCCGGTCTATTAACTAAAATCGCAGCAAATAAACTATAATCATAAGACCTATTATTAGTGCGGATGCGCAAGTAATTGCCCTGTGCAGACTTAGACTGTGGGAAGAACGTTCGCCTGGGCTGGGATTTTTACCAAACCCACAGAGGTTGTGACATGTGGAAATAATGAGAAGCTGCGGGAACCCATGTTCCCTCGGATCCAGTGGGGATGAGCCAGGTAGTGTGGCTTGAGATCATCCATTTATGTTTTCAGCTGGTGAACATTTATTAGGCACCTACTGTATGCCAGGCAACATCAGTGCACTGGGAGATGCTGTGATGACCAAGACAGGTAGTGACTCTGTCCCTGGGGACCCAACATTCTCTTGATGGCAGACAGATGTTGAAAAAGAAGAAGAAGAAAAAAAACAACTAAACAGATTGATTTAAAATACTCTGGATGAAATAAAATGGGCCCAGGGCAGGGGGTGAGGAACATTTCACCAAGGGTGCTCAGGAAATGCCTCCCAAAGAGGTAATCTCTGAGCTGAGACCTAGAGAGTGAGCCGTGCAGAGATTGGGGGGGGGGGTGTGGCGGGGAGGGTGTTCTGACAAGGGGAATATCATGTGCAAAGGCTCTGAGGCAGGAACAGGTTGGCATGGAACAGAGCGGGCGAAGGGATGAATGAGCCTGGCAGAGCCGTGAGGCCAAGCCAGGCATGTGGGTTCTATTCTGAGGGCTGGGAAGCTAGAGAAGGACAGATCTGATTTGTGTTTGTGCGAGATGACGTGCCAGTCTGAGTTGGCAGTAACCCCGACTAGGGTAGAGGAAGATCCTGACCCTCCCAGAAGAGATTCCTCTGGTTCTCACTCCTGGGGGTGTCTCTGCACATCTAGCCTCCTCCAGACCCCTCTCCCGAGTCTGAGCCAGCATGGAGACAGGGACAGACCTCTCAAGGCCGAGGACTACTATTTTGCATGCCCTCCCTGAGCCCAGGCTTCCCCTAGTGTGTGCTGTGGCAGGCACATCTCCTGTAACCCTTCTTGTGTCTGTTCCCAGTGGGGGTCTGCTTTTCCCATTTTCCAGGGTAGGAACTGAGGCACAGAGACGGGCAGTCCCTTGCCCAAGGTCACACAGCAGGTAAGTGGTTGGTGGAGACCTGAACTGAGGAACTGAGGCCTGAGAACAGAGTCTGTGTCTGCTGTGTCCCCAGTCTGCCCCAGCCCAGTCTGCCCTGGGAACAGCCCTCATCAGACCAGACAGACTATGTCTCTCTGGGCGGAGTGACTCCAGACGCCAGCCCTCCCACAAGGGCCCCACTGGCAGCCCAGCTCACCGGCCAGATCAGCCCCAGCCAGCCCAGAGAAGAATCACCTTCCAAATCCCCTCTACAGTAAGGACAAGCGGGTGACAGACAGGAAAACTCAGGCCCAGAGCCACCTGGAGACATGGGGAGAGGAGACCACAGGGCCCGGGCTCCCAGGGTCAGCCTTGTCGGTGGTCCTGTCCTCAGGCCCCACCTGGCCTCCGGGTCTGGGTCCTGACAGAAAGAACTAGGACAGCCACTCCCCCCTTCTGGAGCCCAGCGGAGCCTCACTCTAGGCCCAGACTCCCACACGCCCTTCAGCCTAGGAACGAGTTTTGTAGGGAGGCTCCAGACGTGGCCTCAGGGCTTCATGCCCAGCCTCAGTCCCCATCGGTAACACAGGGTCTGGCTCCCAGGCTTCCAGGGTACCGAAGGTGGCGCTTTTGTGCACCACGGACGCTCGGTTCAGCAGGACCCACTCAGGCTGCGGCCAGCGCCCAGCCAGTTACACATTGTGCTCAAAGGGTCGCCTTCACAGCATCCTGATTTTGTGACCTCTGAGGATGCTGGTCATCTTTGTGCAACACCTGTCTGGCGCACCCCCTCTTCCTGGCGCGCTGCCTACATCCACCCGTCTGGTACCCACGTAGGCCTGTGCGAGGGGCTGGGATGAACCTTTGGGGGGAAAACCAGACTGGAAGGAGCTAGAAGGTGCCCAGCGCAGAGGCAGGGCAGGGAGCTGGATTCAAACGCACATGTGACTCCGAACCTATGTGTTGGGCCCTGCAGAAAACGGTATTTTCCCTTATTATATTCAAGCATGTTGTAGAAATTGTGGAAAACAAAACGAAAAGGGAAATAAAGTTGGCCCGTACCTCCAACACTCAGAGGTGGCAACAATTAATGGTGGCATGTTGGCATGTGTCCTTCCAGTCATTTTTCTGTTTCTTTAAAAAAAATTTTT
This sequence comes from Prionailurus bengalensis, assembly GCF_016509475.1. NCBI lineage: Eukaryota > Metazoa > Chordata > Mammalia > Carnivora > Felidae > Prionailurus > Prionailurus bengalensis. Next base: position 25,844 of record NW_025091160.1, read on the forward strand.
TAATGTTTACTTTTGAGAGACACAGACAGAGCGTGAACGGTAGAGGGGCAGAGAGAGGGAGACAGAATCCGAAGCAAGCTCCAGGCTCCCAGCTGTCAGCGCAGAGCCTGATGTGGGGCTTGAACCCCCAAACCGTGAGGGATCATGACCTGAGCCGAAGTCAGACTCTTAATGGACTGAGCCACCCAGGCGCCCCTGGGCATTTTTCTAGCTGTGTGTTGCGCTCACATTACAGGGTTCATACTACATATATACTTTGAGAACCTACTTTTTTTTTTAATTTCTTTTTTAGCATTTATTTATTTTTTGAGAGACAGAGAGAGACAGAACATGAGCAGGAGACGGGCAGAGAAAGAGGGAGACACAGAATCCGAAGCAGGCTCCAGGCTCTGAGCGGTCAGCACAGAGCCCCACATGGGGCTGGAATTCCCGAACCGCGAGATCATGACCTGAGCCGAAGTCAGCGCTTAACTGACTGAGCCCCCCAGGTGCCACGAGAACCTACTTTTTGCTTGACTAACAAATGTTAACATCATTGCTTGTAAACATGTCCTTTAAAGGCTGCCTGGTAGCACATGCAAAGCCATGCATTTTTAGGCAGCTCCCAATTTTGGACATTTACCTTAATATTTGTTTGGAGTTTTGGTTTGCTCATTGTTCTCATAAATAATGCTGCGATGAACATCTTTGAACATGAAGCTTGGTGCTCATTTGGGATTCCTTTTTGCTAAGAAGTGCCATTCTTATGTTATCTCAGGTCCTTGGGGAGGCAGGAGCAGGTCCTAACTCACTGTGGCAGGACAGGGCAGATGGCAGATCCCCAGGAAGGACCTGCAGGGGAGGGGCTGCGGAACGCAGCTTGCAGCTGTGGGCAGGGAGCTCGCCAGGCCTCTTCCCACTGCTCCAGTGGCTCCTTCTCCCTCTCCTTTGCTGGCCTTTGCTTCTGCCCATAAATATCCACATGCCCAGGGCTCTGCCCAGGCTTCCCTCTTCAACCCACTCTCTCCCCACCTCTCCCTCCTGGAGCCGGGCCTCCAGCCAGACTCTTATAGCCTCCTGGATGCTTCTCCTGAGCATCCCCGAGGCTCCGTACCCCAGCACATCCAAAAGGGGCCGGGTCGTCTCTCCTTACACCCTGTACCTCTTCTTGGGTCCCCAGGTAGGTAAATGGCACTACCATCCATCCAATGCCCAAGCTAGGAATCTGGGTGTTGACTTTGACCCTGCGTCGCCGTCATACCTCACCCATACGTCTCCCCAACACATTTCTTCTCTCCCATCCCACCCCTTGCTGTATACAGGGCAGAGAGAAGTACCGACTGTCCACCACAGGCCTCCAGACCTGCCGTTCCCTTTCTCCAGAAGCACTGTCCCCCTGCCTCTAACCTCTCCCCCTTGAACCCATACCCCGCAAAGGGATTTATTTAGTTTCATGTCCCTCCTCACCATCCTTCCGAAGAAGCCCAAGCCCTTCAGTAAGTTGACTTTCGCTGTTGTGCTTCTCACCTTCACGCCTTTACACATGCTGTTCCATATGGATGTAATGCCTTTCCATGCACTGTCTGCCTGACAAGCTTCTAGTCATCCTTTTAGACTCAGCTTCAACATCCTGGAAATGGAAACTTCCGTTTTTCCTTCCTATATCCCTTTTCTCAAAGAACTTGCCCCTCCTTCCCTCATATCATATAGTTTTCTGTGTACCCTTCTATTGAAACAATCACTCAATATTAAAATATTCATTCAGAATTATAACTGTTAGAAGGTACACGTATTAGGACTTTTGGTTGCAAGTGACAGAGTGCCCACTTCAAACTGGCCTAAATGAAATGAGATTCTCACATATCCCCAAAGCTTCAGGCATGGCTAGATCCAGAAGTTCCAGTCCTGACCCTGGACCTGTCCCTCTTCTGCTCTGAGTCTAGCTTCCCCCTGCATTGGCTTCCTCCTCAATGGGCCCGATGGAAAGTGCCAGCTCATACCTTTCAGATTTAAGTTTGAATTCAAGTTCAGAGCTTCTCTCTCGTGACAGTGTCAGTGAAGTCTGGGCCTGCCTCTCCTGGGCCCATCTTGAGTGCCATGCCTGTTCTTGGGAGCAGAGTCAGGCCCACCTGAGCCCCAGACACTGAGAGGGATGCAGGGGTGATTTCCAGGAGGGGAGGTAGCTGGGCAGGGAGAGGTGCTGGCTGTCAAGGCCTCAAGATGTGTTCCCTTCCTCCGGGCAGGACACATGGCTTTTTATCTCACCTTGTAGCCCCACTGCCTAGACTGGGCCAGGCCCAAAGCAAGAAGTAGTCAGCATTCTATGGATGAAGATACAAGCGAATAGAGAATTAGTGCTGCTCTGTGGTCATGAAATGCTCATGGCCCTGTGAGCTGGGGGCTGGGCACACTTGCTGGTCCCCAGCCACACACACAGCCCAGCATGACTTCGCAGATTCCCATGAAGACCCAGGAGGAGACCACCCAGCAGACCAGCCTGTGGCAATGACATAAGGTGGCCATAGAGGACTGCTGTCCCCTTCATATGGGCCTGAGGCCTTTCCACTCTGTTTCCGAGGAGCGGTGCCAATCACCAAAAATAGACACAGATAGACACACACACACACACACACAGGTGGATACACACACACACAGGCACACAGAACCCCGCAGCTGAGGCAAGCAAGACGGATTCCTGGAGAGGAAAGTGAGTCGCCACCCCCACAGTGACCACGGATAGCCCTGTGACCTTCCCCAACACTGCCACACGTATCCCTGGTCTTTTCTGACCCAGCTTACGAGCAGGGCCATCCCCGCTGCCCGCCCCGACGTCTGCCCTGTGCCCACCCTGCCTGGTGTCCCCAGCATCAGCCCGGGGTTTTCCAGCCAGGGACATTCAGACCCCTGAGGCCAAGGGAGGGCTTCAGGTGAGCAATTTTTCTTTCATAACCCTATTTATCTGAGTATTTATTTGTGGTGTAACTAGCCCATCAAGTACACGATTTACCACAGTGACAGGAAGTTTCTCTTTTAAATAAAAACTATTTTTAGATTTAAGAAAACTATTAGTCAAATTCGTCAGGAGGGTGAGAAACGGGAGGTGCTGTGAGGTTGGTTTGGGGTATACCACAGGCTCTCGTTTCAGCTGGGGTGGTGGGGAGGTGTCACGCCCATCTTCTAGCTCCAGTTCCCTGCGAATTTCAGTTCTGTGAACTTTCCAGCAGCCCGGCCAGCTCGAGAACAATAACCAGCCTGGCTGACACTTCTGGGGCAAGGAGGCAGTACCAGGCCCTGGTCTAAGGGCTTTGCCCGTGGTAACTCGTGTAGACCTTGCCTGGAGGCAGAAGGAGATGCCCTGTGAGCCTCCGTGCATAGATGCAGAGGCTGACATTGGGTCACCCGCCCAGAGTCACATGGCTGGTGGCAGAGGTGGCTCCCAGCCTGGACTACCAGGCTACATTGCCTGCTGAGCAGGTGCAGGTTCTGGGGTGGGGGAGAGTGGAGAAGCAGTATATTAGGAGAGGGAGGGAGCCTACACCCCAGGCACACTCAGACCCATCAGCTCTGGCTTAGGGTCTGGTTGGTCCATCCTACACGGGCCTCAGGGCGCCTGCACTTGACCAGTGGTGCCTCTCGTTCACAGCCACGCCAGCCCTCCATCACTCCGGGGGGCTATGGAAGGCTCACGAGTGGAGGCTCAGAAAGGCAGGGGCTGTTCCCAGCACCCTCTGCTCCTGCTAGTTCTTGCCCTCCAGGTGAGCGGGACACAGAGGCTCAGCCCCTGCAGAAGTGGACACATGGAGCAGCACCCCTCTCCCGCACCCCCTTTCCTGCACCAGCACGGCCCAGATGTAGCAGGAGCTTCTGAAGGCAGCGTCCTCCTGGCCACAGCCCCCTCGCTTCTCATGGGCCTCAGCCAGCTCCGGAGACCAGGGCCGTCCTTGGCAAGCCTGGCACAGCAGTGGGAGGGCAGAGACTGATGCCAGCCCTGTGGGCTTCCAAATCTCCATCGGTCGGGGCTCCAAATGGCCCTGAGAAGCAGCAGCCATTGCATTCTAGCGGCATGTCAGGGACCCCTTCCTACAGCCGTCCAGGGGCCAGGGTCTTGTCTTCTCCCCAAGTACAGGGGACAGGGCACCTTGGTATTTTGGTGCAGTGCAGAGAGGGTGTCTGCCAAGATTCCAGGAGTCCACACGCATTTCCTGAGATATTTGCAGTAGCTGCCTCCTCCCTTCCTCCGCTGCCTGCACGTGAGGAGCAGGGGTGGGATGGGTGGGGGAGGCGGTTTCAGAACCAAATGAGGCCTGTGCACGAGCCTGCCAGGCCCCTCTCAGCAACAAAAGCCCAGCCCACAGCTGTGATCAGAAAAGCCTAGGATTTGGCCACTCAGCAAAGAAGAGTCTGGTTTAGAGATTCCATCAGTCGATGTCCCGAGTGGAATGTTGACTGGGGAAAGAGGATCGCAGAAAGCGACGTGCAGTGTGATTCTGTTTGTGGGAAGTTTAAAAACATGTGCAAGCATCCCTGCCCTTTGTGGGCACCTGTCTGAGTAGGAACGCTGTATAGGAATGATTCACTCTGCAGTGAACTCACTGTGTAAATGTGAGGAGGGAAGGGCTGGGGAGGAGGCAGAAGAGAGGCAGCGACGCGGCTTCCATCAGCTTCGTGATGGTCTGATTCTTGTAGGAGGCCCTGCGGACAACAGAGTTTACTGTCTCTCTCTCTCTCTCTCTCTCTCTCTCTCTTTTCAATATTTTACTTTTGAGAGAGAGACAGGTAGAGCATGAGCGGGGGAGGGGCATAGAGAGAGGGAGACACAGAATCCCAAGCAGGCTCCAGGCTCTGAGCCATCAGCACAGAGCCCGAAGGGGGCTCGAACTCATGAACCGTGAGATCATGACCTGAGCTGAAGTCAGACGCTTAACCGACTGAGCCACCCAGGTGCCCCACTGTATCTCTCTTTATGACTTTTGGTGTATTTAAAGTTTTAAAACTTTCATAACTTAGTATGATGCCATTTTTTAAGGTCCGTCCATGTAATTCTTCATATTTTCTATAGGCATATAAATGTAGCTAGCTAGAGACTTCGCTAAAGTTCTGGAAGCATGTGCTCCAAACAGAGGACAGCAGTTACCTCTATGGAGGTGGGCAAAGGGAGTGAAATGTAGGGGTGCGGTCAAGGGGACTTCATTGTGTTGAAAGAGAAGAGATTTTCAGATTATTTGTGCAATTAAGGTTCTGTTTCTTTCCAATGTGAAGCTTACGCTAAAAGGGAAAAAAAAATCCAGGATTTGAAGGATTTGTGATTCTGAGCTTTGAAGAGTCAGAATGTTGACAGTTCTGTGTTCCCACGGCTAGAACGGTTGGTGGCTTGAGGACAAGGACTGGAGCTCCACACTGCCCCCGTGGACGAGGTTCAATCCCTGGGACTCCCGGGCTGCCAGCCTGAAAGGTGCTGTGGCCTGGGGATCTGTGGACTGTGTGTTCCAGCCCTTTCTGTCCTGCCTCTTTCCAAATGCCGTTGCGCCTCATTTCGTGCTGGGGACAGATGGGGGCACATGGGCAGCAGGGTGCAGGAGCCAGACATTCCCTGTGTGAATCTGCCTGTCAGCCTGCAGGTTGGAATTTTCCAGTCCAGGAGGGGAGTCCTGGGTGTGGAAGATTTCCCCACCTGCTCTTTGTCAGCCACTTTCTCATTCTAGTCTGGGTTGCTTGCAGGGGGCCACAGACAGGTACAAGGTGTGGCTGTGTGTTTGGGGGGGGGGGTTGTGTGTGCAGGCATTTCCAGAGGGGCCTTGAGAGTGAGTGGCAGCTGCAGCTGTCCAACGCCGATTCCCTGCCGGGCCTTGGGCCTTGGATCCACGAGTTTTGGGGACTCTCTGGTGCCTAACCCTGTGGTGGACACCCACCATCAGAAATCAAAAACAGCCCGGGTGTCCTGTAACACAGCCCAGGTGCCTACGCTCTTGGCATTTGCTTCCGAATGTCATGTCTTTGCCATGTGCCCTATTTCGAAATAACAGCGTAACATACAAGAAACAGACATGCAAGTTTGTTTATAAGGAGAAAATGCCAAAGAGCAGTTAATATGCAGAGGGGTGTCCTGGCCCTCCGGGGAGGCTCCCTGGGGCACTGGGGCAGGAGAGGAAACCCAGGAAAAGGATGCTGGTGCTGGCGCTGCAATCAGGGCCTGCCTGGGCTCTGAGCCTCAGTTTCCTCTTCTGGAAGATGGGGGTGATAAAATAATCCCCATGTGGAGGAGGCTGTGCGGGGAGTTGCTAGGGCCCGGGCTTGGGAGTCACAGAGAGGTGGCTTCGAGTCTGCTCTGCTGCTGTGTAGAGGTGAGACCTCTCTGCGTAGGAGGGGAAATCAACCTACTTGGTACAGTGCCTCTACGAATTCACTGAACATCAGATCAGATCTGAAGCAAAATGGTCCTCCTGAAGCCCTCGTGGCTGTAGCTGTTGCTATGTTTGTATTGTTATTAAAGTCTTGTCCGAAAATAAAAAACAAAAGAACTTGTCCAACTCCAGGAGAGACAGGGGAGAGGGGAGGGGGATCTGTAACATGTTAAGCCCACAGAAATACCAGTTATGTCCATGAGTGCATTATTCTCAGGGAGGGAAGCCCCCTGTGTAGGAAGCTGGGTCATTCAAAGATTTGTTATAGGAGGTGAATCAGGAAGCATCGTGCTGTTCTGATGCCATTTACCAGTCACTCAGATGTTCCGCTCTACCCTGGCCACATAAGGGACATGGAGCCAGAGGAACTGGGTCCCAGTCCCACTTCTGCCACCCAGTGCTGTGCAACTTCAGGCACATCACTCACCCTCTCTGAGCTCCATTTTGTCCACTGTCCAAAGGAAGGAACGAAACTTAAGGATGCAGGATCCCTCCTTCCCCTAACTTCAGTGAGTCTGAGAATCCAGAGAGAGTAGGAAAAAGGGAATGGCCCTCACAGCTGCCCAGGGTGGGTGGGCTTTTCACAGCCATTATCTCATGTGATCTTCCCAAAGAGGAAGATTTGCAGGGGCTTAAGAGCCGGGACTCCAGAGCCAGACTCCCCTGCCATACCACTCACCAGCTGTGTGGCTCTGGGCCAGCTGCTAAACCTCTGGCTTTAGTTTTCTCCCCGGAGAATACGATGATAATCTTATACCTCATTGACGTCGTAAAGATTATAATGGAAATAAGAATTATAGGTGTGTACATATACGAGGTAGATTTTGGATTCCTGATTTACACCCTCACATCCTTGTGGCTCACCACTTGCAGCCACTCTGGCCTCCTCAGTGTTGCTCAAACACACTCCGCTCCTTCCTGCCTCAGGGCCTTGACACTAGCTTTTCCCTCTGCCTGGAATGCTCCTTCCCGGGATCTTCCATTATTCAGCCCACACGTGCCCTCTTAGAGAGGCCTTCCCTGAGCACCCCATCTGATGTAGATGGCTTCCTCCTTCTTTCCTGCTGTCCCCCTCCCTTCTACCTCTTCGGCTTTACTTTTTGTCCTCCTCCTTACCGTGTAAAATTATATATTTGACTGCATGTTGATTTCCTGTTTCCCTCTTAAGAGGTGAACACCATGAGAGCATCGCCTTATTCATCACTGAGCTGCCAGTCCAAAAACAGTAAATGAGTGAGTGAGTGGTGAAGGAATGAATGGGCTCCACAGCTACCGCAGAAATTCTCCCTAGCTCCAGGACATGGCCAGCACACATCATAACAGCTATGCATCTGTGCAGCTACTGTGTGTGACAAGCCCTCCTGGACCCCTGTGACATAGCTATTATGATCCCATTTCACGATAGCATCAGTCGAGGCTCCCAGAAGGGAAGCGGCTTGTCCACAGCCTCGAGGTCCTTAGGGGTCAAAGCCAGCCTTGGAACCGGTGGGCCTGACTCCAGGGCGCCAGCCTGTTGTGCTCCATGGCTTGCACAACTCCGTGCCAAAGGCAGAAAAGCCACCCTGGAAAGCAGCGTCATCGCAGGCTCTGGACAGCGTCGTGCATATTAGCAAGGAGATTTCCAGGTTTCCAGAGCCAGCCAGGAAGGGGCCCCGGCAGGCTGCGGCACCCTCCCGCTGTGCGGGTGCTCTCCGTTGGGCGGGTGGCTTTGCCGCGAGGGCGCCGCCGGGTGGCCGCGCCTGATGCTGCAGTTGTCACGGTCCAGCGCGGCCGCACTATGTTGCTCCTTGGCGCCTAGAAGCGGTGGGGGGGCGGGGGGGAGGCTCGTGAGCGCCCGCCCCTCCTCCGGATGCTGCGAGAGCAAAGCCTGCGCAGATTCCCCCCAGCACCCCCTCCTCCCCGCGCTCAGCCACCCCGGATGTGCGGGAGGGAAAAAACCTGAGGTGGTCCCAGGTACCAGCGAGGCCGACGCCCCCGCCCAACCTGGCGACCATGGTGACTGGACGACTTGGCAGGCTCTTGGGCATGGTGTGAGCCCTGCTGTGCCCGGGGCCCCTCGGAGCCTGCTGCTGTCACACCCCACCCGCTGCTCCCGCCCCAGCGGAGGAGCCTGCCGCCCCCAGGGAATGTGACTCACCCCTCTATTTAATTTTATTCCCTTCCACTTCTGGGCTGAGCATCCTGCTCCTCCTCTAACCACGCGGAACCTTCCCAGCTGGAGAGAGAGGGAAGGGGAAAATTGCCCCCAGACAGGATGGCTTGCAGAAGACGCTACTTGTGAGTATATGTGGCAGGTTTACACCTGAAACTCGGGCCGGAGGCCAGAGGGGCCCCAGCTGAGCTTGGAGCCAGAGTGGGGGCTTGGTGGGGGGAGGGGGGTTGCTGTGCAGGTGTCTTGCAGAGGGAGCTGGCCTCCGGGCAGAGGTTGTCAGCGTCTGTGTCCTGCAGTGGAGGTATTTGTTGGTGGTGAAGACGGGGAAAAGGCTGTTAGTCAGCAGGTCTCCATTGGGCTGTGAAATTCCCTATCGCTGAGGGCAAGTAATCCCCCCAAATCCATATCCAGGGTTTTCAAAGCCACCACTGCCATTTCGGCTTTTGGTATAGCCCTCAGCATGACTATTTGGAAGAAGCCTCTCCTGCCCAGCTCATCCGTGACCGGCAGTTCTGCCGTGCCTGATGGAAGGCTGGCAGGCAGGTCGGGGTGGGGACAGGATGCCGTGTCCTCCACGGACAGGTGAAGTTCTGGCCTGCCATCAAGAGCAGGGGCGTTGGTGTCCTTCTGGGCCACGCAGGTGTTCTGTGGGCTAGCGGCAGACCACTTGTCTGCTGGGCCTACAGCCAGTGGCAGAAGCTGTTAAACTCTGCACGGGGTGGTGACATCACGGGTCCAGGTATTTATGGAAACCAAAGTCCGTGCCTCATTAAGCTAGGCTTCCCGGGGGGGGGGGGGCATCGGATTAGAACACCAGCTTGCCTCACGGTCTTGGGGCTCTGCACCGTGCATTTCTGGGGCGAGGAACCTTCCGTCTCTGGCCTTGCAGGATCCTTCCTCCAGGGCTCGGAGCTGTAGGGTGGGACACAGCTCCACATCTCCACCTGCCCTAGGCAATTTGCCCCACACTTCAGCTTTCCGGGGCTGTTCAGTGACCTCAGACCTTGTAAGGTTAGAGAACAGAGTTGGAGCCTCTTGGGCTGGGCTCCATCCCCAGGACTAGAAAGGAGAAGCCTGGAGCCTTATTTAGGGGGCCATCTCGGGGGCCACTCCAAGGCCTCACGACCCTATACCGTGACAAGGACCTGTGGAGCTCCCAGTTAAGCAGCACCCCCACCCCTCCGTGGAGGGACAGCTCTCTCGCTAATGGAGCGTGAAGGAAAATAAACATACTTCTTGCCATGCGCCAGCAGGCCCCGACAGGAGCCCTGGGTGGTGGTGAAGGTGGCCTGTGTCTACGGTTTGCTGTGATGTTCATCTGCTTTTTTAGTGGAAAAGCCCACAGGTTGCGGTGCTGATGTGAGCAGGACACCCCAGTGTTCTCTCTCACTCGCTGTGACAAGGCCCTAGCTGTATTTTTGGAAACAAATAGTAAATCCTTCCCTACCATTGCTGCATCCGCCACCGTTGCTGGGAAGAGGGCCCTCCTTGGGCGGCTGTCTTCTTCCTGCCACACCTTTGCCCGGGCCCAGGAGGTGCCCAAGCCTATCTGCTCACGGTCTTGCCAGGGACACAGTTGCCATCCAGTACTTGCCCCAATACCAGTACAGACTGGTTCGGTCCGCCAGGAGCCCTGGAACCTGCAGTTTAAGCTCCTGGCAGTTTCGTCTCCTAGACGAAGCCCACACTGCCCTGCCCAGCTTGCCTGGGAGAGGGGCTGAGCTGGTGCAGAGGGAGGGCCTGTTGGGGGGCTCTGTGCCCCCTGCCTCTCATTTGTGTGGGTCCTTTTATGCTCCTCCGGCTCTCGGGCTCCTACAGCCTGGTACCGTGACATCCAGCACCCAGGTGCTGCCACAAACCTATGGCTACCAGAGGTGGCAAAGAGGCTGGGGAGGGGGCGACTGGAGATGAGCCATTGCCCCATTGTTTTTAGGGAAAGACTTGGGACCCAGAGCAGGCCTGCTTGACAAGGCTGCACAGCAGACACAGAGCCCTGTGTGTTTGCTCCCCGCTTCACCGTGGCCCAGAACCAGGGCTCTCCTAGCACCTGCTGCTCGACCCTTGTTCCCAGCGCTTTTGATGCGGTAGGGGGGATGGGGATGGGGAGCGGCGTGTCTCTGGCTGTTTAACTCTCAGGGCAGCTGGAAACCCAAGCATGGGAGCGTCTGGCCGACATACTGTTGTACCATTTAGCTTCAGAGCCCTTTCCGCCCAGTTGCCCTGCTGGTTCTCACCAACTGTTCTAGAATGGGGGTGTTGTTGATCTCATCTTACAGAAGAGGAAACTGAGGCTCAGGGAGGGTAGGAGCGTGGCCGAGGTCACGTGGCTGTTTCCTGCTGTATCCTCGACAGTGGGGTCCCTCCCCTGGTATGTCACGTGCCAGACTCGACCGACTCGCTCCGGGGTCCCCATGCGTGGCAGGATCAGGGTGCCCCGTGGCTTAGAGGAGCTCCTCCAGGTGGCCATCCTCTGTGTCCCCTGGAGCAGACCCTAAGAGAGTGCTATGACATTTGGGCTCTGTCCGAGGGTGAGTACCCGCCGGGGGGGGGGGCGGCGCTCAGTCACTTACAGCAGTGGCAGGGTGAACAAGATAAAGGACGGCAATATGACACGAGCGGGAGATTTATTAATGCAATGGGGGGAAATCGCGAGGCCTCCAGAATCAGCTCCTTAATCAAATTTGCTAACAACTGAGATCATTACCATACTGACGGCTTAATTAATGGTGTCTTAATTAAGGTGAGCCCCTTTCAGACTGTAACTACACTTAACAGGGTAACCACCGTCTTACGGGCACGTCACATCCTGCTGCTTGAACACGGAAAGCTGGGGCTACAGGGAGTTCGCACTGAGTGTGAAATTCACAGCTTCTGGGGGGTTGGGGGCTGAAGTGGGGCGCCTCCTGCTCATTCGTTCATTCACTCTGGCTGGAACTTCCGTGGCCCCTCACCTGACATTCCTCTATTCCTTCTCTGCCCAGCGCTGTCTCCATCTGCCCGCTCCCGTTGGTTGATTGGTTCACCTGCTAGAATGTACCAGTGCAGAGAGGTTGACAGTGTGTTAGCTGCTGCTACCCTAGCATCTAGAAAAGCACAGGCATATAGTAACTGCTCAGTAAATCTCTGTTGAATGAATGAATTATGGATCTGCAGTGGGCACTGCCCTAAACAGTGGGGCACCTTGCTGAGTAATAGATAGTTTCTGCCTCCTGGGAGCCTGAAGGCCGGTGGGCGAGACAGACATGAACAGACACTCTCAATACACAGGGCCAAGGGCCGGGACAGGAAGATGACCCGGCGATGGGGAGGGTCACTGCATCCTACAGCAGGCATGTAGTGTGAATGGGAATTTTCCAGGTGGTCAAGGAGGGAAGAACACTCCCGGTACACAAATGTTAGGCCACAATCGCAAGAATTTTGCAGGCATAAGCTCATTTGACCTTCACAGTGACCCTGGGAGGTGGGGCTCTTATTATCCCTATTGTGCTCACAATGCCACTGAGTTATCAAATAACTTGTCCCAGGTGGCACCCGGTGAGGGGGTAGCACAGGGCTTGAGGCTGCACAGCCAGCCCCTAAAGCCCAGCTCCGGTGCTGTGCGTATCCTAAAGGCTTTTACTGAAAGCAGCTACGTCTGGTCCGAGCCCCGAGCGTGAGGGAAAAGACAGAGACGACACTGAAAATGTGGGCAGGACCCAAGGCAGAAGTCACCTGGAGTGCCAGGAGTAGACTCTCTCTGCAGGTAGTGGCCGGGAGGGAGCCATGGAGGGTCCTGATCAGGGGTGGTGGCCATGGTTACATGGCTGGACTGTGGGGGGAGTTGGAGGGGAGGCCAGACAGGGCTCTCATTTGTCCTTTTCCCATGCCCGTAGTAGGGCACATGTGTCCCCAGAGACTAGTGACATCCTAGGGCCTCGGACCTCCACACCCCATTTGGACAGCCAGGAAAACTGCTGGCGAGGCAGAGGCTGGCTAAGCAGGGGTGCAGCTTGCTCCCTGCAGGTCTGCTAATGGCAGGGGCTGGGAGCCAGGATGCTCCTGAGAATGGCCCTGGATCATGGTCTAACCCCGGTTCTGTTGTGGTCAACAGGGGCCCAGGAGGCATTGTTGTTGGGTGCCGACTGAGCACCCACCAGGCTTATCTGAGGCCGCCACTTTCCCTTGCGTGTCTCACCCCACCTGCACTCTGGCTCCTGTTGTCTCTGTGCCACCTCACCCCTGCCCCTAGGTCTCTGAGGCCCTCCCAGGGTCTTCTAGAACAAGAGAAGGACATTCCACTCCAGCTCTGGCCCTGCCTGGCTCTGTGATCCTGGGCAGGCCTCTCGCCCTCTCTGGGCCTGTGTTGTCACCCGGAAGCAGAGCGGCAGGGTCAGCTCTTGCCGGGTGCCGGGCCGCACGGGTGGCTGGGAGGAGAGGGGCCGGTGGCTCCAAGAAGGGGAAGCTGCATTCAGACACCCTGAATCTTCCGCACACACCCGAGTCTGCCTGTCATACGTGGTCACCGTGGGGTCATCGTCCACGCGCCAATTCATTCATCCGACCCGGTCTGTGTGCCATCCCTGGCGGGGCGCTCGCAGCAAACAGCTGCGGTCCGGAGCGGCGGTGAACAAGGCCGCAGGGGCCCAAGCCCTGGAGAGACGGAGGGAAGAAAAGGGGACGGGCGCCGCGGAGCAGTGGGGTGGCCCTGCTCGCACACTCCCCGTCTCTGGTTCCAGGGCCCCTACCGCCTCCCGCTCCTCCTGTCCTGCGCTGACCCCGCTGCACCCCACCCCTGCCCAGGCTCTTGGGAGACAGAGTTCACGCCTCCACATTCTGGCCCCTTCTGGCTCCTCTTCCAGGGATACCCTTTCCACCCCTCACCTCAGGCCCCAACATCCAGCTCGTGCCTCTTTCTGGACTCCCCAGGCAAATGGGTCCCCTCGCTGGGCTCCTGGATCCCCGGGCCTCCCCTGTGCCACACTACAGGGCCCTCTGTTGTCACCGACTACCCGCTTCCCTGTCTCCCCCACCAGACTCAGGGCGTCCCTTGCAGGCAGGGCCCCACTTTGTTTCTCGGCAGCCCTGCAGGCCCTGGCCTGGCAAGGCACCGACAACCTTCTTCTTAAAGTTGTGGTAAAATACACGCATAGCATAAAATTTACCATTTTAACCATTTGTAAGGGTGCATCTCAGTGGCATGAGATACAGTCACAGTGCTGGGGAACCAGGGGGCTCAGTTGGCTGAGCACCGTCCTCTTGATTTCGGCTCAGGTCATGATCCCAGGGTCATAAGGTCAGGCCCTCAGTGCTTGGGATTCACTCTCTCCCTCTGCCCCTCCCTCCCCAAATTAAAAAAAAAAAAAAAATATATATATATATATATATATATATTCACACTGTTGTGCAGCCGTCCCCACCATCCATCTCCAGAACCTTTTCATCTTCCCAAACTGAAACTCCGTCCCCATTAAACACTAACTCCCCGTTCCCCTCCCCCAGCTTCCGCCACCACTTACGTTTTGTCTGCTCTAGAGACCTCATATAAATGGGATCATAGGTAGGGTATTTGTCCTTTCATGACTTGCTGATTTCACTTAGCATTACGTCCTCAAGGTTCATCCATGTTGTAGCGTCTCTCACAATGTCCTTCCTTTCTAGGGGTGAAGAATATTCCATTGTGTGGATAGACCGCATCTTCTTTATTAGTTCACCCATCAGTGGACACTTGATGCATCCACGTTTAGCTCTTGTGAATAACACTGCCATGAGCATGTGTGTACCAACATCTCTTCCAGACCCTGCTTTTGATCCTTTTGGTTACATACCCAGAAGTGGAAATGCTGCATCATCTGGTAATTCTGTATTTAGTTTTTAAAAATTGTTTAGTTATTTATTTTGAGAGCCGGGGTGGGCGGGGGGGAAGGCAGAGAGACAATCCCAAGCAAGCTCTCCACTCAGCATGGAGCCCAACGCAGGGCTCGATCCCACAAACTGCCAGATCATGACCTGAGCCCAGATCATGACCTGAGCTTAACCGACTGAGCCACCCGGGCGCCCCTATATTTGATTAATAAAAAAACAATTTAGTGTTTACTTTTGAGAGAGAGACAGAGAGACACAGCGTGTGAATCGGGGCGGAGGGGGGGGGCAGAGAGAGAGAGGGAGACACAGAATCCGAAGCAGGTTCCAGGCTCTGAGCTGTCAGCACAGAGCCCGACGCGGGGCTCGATCCCACGAACTGCGAGATCGTGACCTGAGCCAAAGTCGGACGCCCAACCGACTGAGACACCCAGGTGCCTGTATATTTAATTCTTTGAGAAACCAGTGTATTGTATTCCACAGCAGCTGCACCATTTTACGTTCCTTCCAACAATGCACACATGTTTCAATTTCTCCGCATCCTCAACAGTACTTGCTATTTTGTGCTTGGGGTTTTTCATAACAGCCATCCTCATGGTGTGAAGTGGTCTCTCGTTGTGGTTCTGATCTACCCTTTCTTTGATAAAGGCTGAGCGATGCAGACCTCGCACTTTCTGTTGGACCGCTTAGCTCCGGGGACCCCTGGCGTTGACTCAGGAGGGGTGGGACTGGCTGGGCACCTGGCAGTGCCTCCACTGCCTTCACTGGGGTCTCTGTCCCAGGACAGAGGGGAGATTCAGGGGGCTCTGGGCCCTCCATCCAGAACCCAGTCCTTAGAACATAAGCATTCCAGGGGGATGGGCTCTCTGGGGGTGCCTGGCGCACAGTAGGTGCTCAAACAATTTTTAATTACACAAGTAATACCTGCTTCGATCTGATTTTTTTGGTGATTATTTATTCATATAATTGAGAGATAATTCATCCACATGGAACAAAACTGTCTGTACACAAGAGCACCTGGGTGGCCCAGTTGGTTGATCGTCTGACCTTGGCTCAGATCATGATCTCACAGTTTGTGAGTTCGAGCCCCGCGTCGGGCTCTGTGCTGACAGCTCAGAGTCTGGACCCTGCTTCGGATTCTGTGTCTCCCTCTCTCTCTCTCTGCCCCTCCCTGGCTTGCACTCAACAGAATCTCTCTCTCTCTGTCTCAGAAATAAATAAACATTTTTTCAAAATGTCTGTACACAGTACAAAATCAATTCCTCCCTCCTTGTCCCTCTACTTAGAGGGACACTGCTGTGTCTGCTTCCTTCGGGTCCTTCAGGGAAGTTCTGTGTATTTGCTTGTATGTGCTTTATTATTGAGATGCCCCAGCTGCCAAGCCAGTTGCATAAAGCAGTTTCCTTTCCAATCACTGCTTTGAAGTTCCGTATTTGAGCCAATTAAAAGCTCAGTTTGGAGGACATGGTGACCAACGGGCCCTTAAAGGAAGCAGCAGTGTCCTGATGGGAAGCCCTGACCCACCAGGCCTCAGGGGAGCCAGTTCATCATAGCTTCACCATTGTCACCTTGGCTGACTCTGTCCAGATCAGCCCTATTGGGCACATTTATTAGCACCTGTCCAGCACCGGGCCTGGGCTGGATCCTGGGGGACCGCAGCCCCTGCCCCTGGGGAGACAGATACAGGTGGAACTGTCCGTGTGGGGACAGAGAGTGAGTTGTGGGGACTTTCAGCAGGGCCACACTGCCTCCTTGGGGCCATTGGAGATGTTAGCAGGCATTAGGGGGGCCTCAAGGAAAGGTGTCTGGCTGGCAGGGGCCAGAGGTCTAGCTCCGTGCACCGTGTGGGGCAGGCCTGCACAGCCAAGAACCTGCGAATGTCTAACCCCAGATTCACGGGATTGAAAATCCGTGCGTCATTAACCGAGCCTGGGACCTCACTCCATTCGACATCCGAGCTACAAGATGCATTTCATATGATTTTAATATACATTGAGTTTCCCAGGAACACACTGCTCTTCTCACAGTCGAGGGCAGATCAGACTTTGGTATGTTCAGAGCTTTGCCAAGTGCTGTCACCATTCAAAGGATCCCATCATGGAGGGCAGCATCTCCTGTGGCACCGACTGGCCGGCAAGCCCCTGCATCCGTCTGGGTTGGAGCCACCGTTGCCTAGAGAGGCAGGCAGCCGACTTCCTCATTTGCCCTGTGGGACAGCCAGACCCACCGCTATCACACCTGATGCCTGTCACTTCCTTCTGGGTCACTTTGCTCCTTTTCTGTGTTGTTACAGTGAGGGCATTCTGTTGACTTTTGTTTTAAAATATGCATGTAGATAGATCCGTTATTTGTGAGCTCTGTTTCAGAACAGAGAAGGGGGTCGCAGAAGGTTTGGGTTGTAAAAGAGAGGGGTGGACGAGGGCTCCTGGTAATGGAACGGTTGCGTGTTTTGACTGGGAGGGTGGGTATGTGAACCTGCACGTGCGATGGGAGGACATGGAACCAAACGCACACGTGCACACATGGGCACACACACACATGCAGACGCATGCACATGAGTAGGAGTAAAACGGGAAATCTAGGATGATGGACGGTACAACGTCAGTATCCTGGTGGTGATATTGTCCTCTACACGTAGGATTTCTCTCTATTACTTTCAGCAACTACCAGTGAATCTACAGGGGTCTCAAAATAACAGGTTTGACTTTTTAAAAGGGCTGAGGACTGGTGCTAGGTCTGATGGGCTACTACGAGACAGGAAGACCAGCAACCCCCTGTCTTGGTCCTTCCAGGAGAAGCCTGTGTGGTCACTGACCTCTGTCGCCCTCCCCTCCCTGACAGGTGAGACCCCTTGACCTCTCCCCAGCCAGGGGCACGGGGACCTGCTTCCTTCCCTACCCCAGAAAGACAACATAGGCCCCTTTTGCTGCCAGCCGGTGCCTGGTCAGCCCTGGCAAGAAGGTTGAGAGTCTGGAGCTCTCCCTAGAGACCCTAACCCCAAAGCACCCCACCCTCCCAAAGCCTGGGCCCGGCCCCACCTAGAGGCTCCCCCAAGTGGGCCTGTCTGCTCCCCTGTGCCTGTGGACCGTCCACTCCCTCCCGCTCAGCCTCCACCCAGTGCCACCTGTGTGGGTGATAATACAGCCACCTCATTCTTTCTCTGTCCCCTCTGTCCTTCTGTGCCCATTCTCAGGGAGACACAAATCAAACCTTCGTTCAAATGCCATTTGAAAGCAAAAACGTAACCCGGCCAACTAACACAAAAAGGTTAAGGGAATCGAGTGTTTTTGATGAGCCTGTCGTCCTGCAAATTGACTATTCAGTGAATGGGATTTTGGCAAATTGACTTGTCATGGGTTGAGGGAGAGCCAGGACAAGACTGGTGAGGCTGGGGACAGTGGGGCTGAAGCCAGACCGAGTGTGGTGTGGGCTCAGGGCCCGATCCACCTGGGATCTCGGGGGCTGGGCTCCCTGGACAGACCCCAGATGGAGGACTCTGGCCTCCCACTCTCGTCCACCTGACCTTCTGGGGATGAGCTGGGGACACGAGGCCTGGGCTGGAGATGCCCCAAGTCTCCCAGTCTCCGGTCACGCCTGACCTTGTTGGACACTGGTGCATTGGCCTGTCGTCAGAGCGACAAATCATCCAATTGTGACAGGGTCCCACTGGAGCAGCCTCAAAGCTTAGCGGGCAGCCCGTCTGAGTGTGGCTAATTGCAAGATGTTTTATTGGTTTCGGCGGTTCCATTCCTCGTCAAGACGGTCCCGGCATCTGTTTGGAATGGTTAATAAGGGAAGTGATGCATTTTTAATCACCACAGCCCTCACTGAAAATCACAGCCTGTGTCTCGCCACGCTTGCTGGGCCCTGCGATAACACAGAGAGCCTTCCTCACATTTGCTCTCATTATCGAACAAGAGAGAAACACTCGGCTTCACTCTGTTGTCACCCAGATGGCTGCAGGCACCTTCCAAGTCCCTCAATCCCCCATCCTGGGTCAGCTTCAGTCCCCGACAATCTCCAGGGCTGCTGGGTGATCAGGCTGCCTCAGAGGAGCTCCCTGAGACTGGGGCGGGGGGTGGGGGGACAGCAGAGCTGGGAGGGGGCACTGTGTTGGCATTCTCGAGGGCTTTTCCAATATCACCCCCTGCCACAGGGCCCAGCCACCCTCCAAGAAGTTGCTCAGATGGAGCCCCGTATCTGTCACCTGGTGGCAGTGGGGCTTGGGACAGATGGCTTAACCTCTCTGAAGCTCAGTTTCCTTTTCTGTCAAGTGGGGCCAATAATTCCAGCTTTGCAGGGTAGCCGTTGGGATTCAGTGAGGTAATAAAGCACATGGTGGATCTGTGACCTAAAATACTGTTCTCGTCCCCTGCCTTCTCTGGATTCTCACCACACAGAAAGAAGCTTTGGGACACACTGGGGCTTAAGAAACATGGACATCTGGGAAGGGAAGGAAGCCAGGCCGGGGCTGGGGAGCATACTTAACCCAGGAGCCCTTGGGTGGCAAAGGACAGAAACTCGAGTCAGAAGAGATTTGAATGGTTACTATCCGGGCACAGCCCAGGGGTCTGCTTCAGTGTGGCTGGTTCCAGGGGCTCTAATACTCTGCGATCCTGTTTGTCTGCCCCTGGGGTCATGTTCCCCTGTGGGAGTTCTGGTCTCCCATCTCACTGGTCAGCCCTGGGGCTCATGGCCACTCCCAAAATCACCTCCATGGCCTAGGGAAGGCTGTATGCCAGTCAGCTAGCTTCTGTCACTTGGCTGCCTCTGGAGCTGGGCGGGTGGGGTCAGCCCCACCTGACCATGTAGGGGAAGGATTCACTTGTGTGTGTTTGTGGGGGCGGGGCAGTAAACCGAGGCTACAGACAGCCCACTGAGTATATTTGGAAGCAGAGGGCAACATAGGCCAAGCTGGCAGCCTCAGCTGGGTAGTGGGCATATGCACACAGCTGCCAAAGCCACAGGTACACACAAGGATGCCCCCTTCACCCAGGTGGCCGGCCTCTGGCCCCAGCACAGAGCCTGGACTCACTGACCCTGAGTGCCAGGGGCTCTACGGATGGGAGGACAGGGTTTACCCCTGGGTGTATCTACATAAATTCTCCGGACCGCCCCCCACCCCCATGTCGATGCCCGGGACCAGCTGACCTCCCACCCCAGGCTGCCGCACCTCCATCCTTCTTAGCCAAGCTGGGACGTATAAACAAGAAATCATTTTTCTTACCGTTTCATCTTTGCTCTTTTTCCCAGTAGTATGTATTTAAAGAAAAAAAAAAAAAACACACTTTTTTTTATACCTGGGGCACCGTATATTTCCAAAAAAAAAAAAAAAATTGTGTTTCAGATCGACCTCACACCCTTTTTAACCAGCACCTCAGGGAGGGGGAAATCCTGTCTGTGCCTTGTCTCCCTGGAGGGGAGCAGCCTGGGGGAGAGGCAGAGTGAGGGCTGTGGGGCAGGCCTGCCCTGCATCTGTAAATGGGCCATTCCCGAGCCCCTGAGGCCAGAGTGAGGACTCACAGAGATGACTTCTGGCGGCACAAAAGGGTTCTCAGGGGAGAGCAATTTCTCAGCAAGGGTGAGGCCCTCAGATGGCCTGGGTTTCTGCAGCCGGAATGTACAGGGCCCGAGATTCGTCCATGGCGTTTCCCAGGTTAGAGAGCGCTCACTAGGAGGTACCTATGAGGCTCAGAGCCACCAGAGAGGCAGAGCAGGGTCTGGAGGCTCTTCCTTAGATGAAGAGCTCAAGGCTCCAGGAGGCACGTAGCTAGCCTCAAGGGCCCTGTGGGCTGAAGGGGATTCGGGCCTGGGTAGTCCGGGTCCGGGTCCTGCGCTCAGCTGATGTGTTCCCTGGACCAAGTGTGGGTTCCCCCTCCTGTTCTCAGGGCTGCTGCTTCCTCCTGGAGCCTAGGGGTGAGGATCTGCCAACCCCAGAGCTCCACGGGCAGGGTGGGTGTTGCACGGGCCAGACACACAGGGCGTTCTCCCCTCCAGCAGCCTTCCCCAGCCACGCTGTGTGTATGGCTTTGCCTCTGTAGACACGCGCTTAGCCTGTCATCAGGCCTCAGATAGGTATCCTTACCAGGCAGCCCCAGACAGGGACATGAGCCCTGACAGGACAGAGCTCTCCCCCAGGGTCACCTAGCCCATCAGTGGAAAGCCAGGGTGTGGACTCTGGCTTGGGGACAGCAGGGTTGCTCACCCCCTCTCCTAGGGCCACATCTGTCTCACTGACATTGCACACATATCGGGTCATAGGATCTCCGGGCCAGGCCCTTAGGAGCCTTCCAGCCTCCCCCTACTTGCTCCCTCCAGCCACACCCCCCTCCTTTTTGTGTTCTGCAACTATCTCTGTACTGACTGAGGGACCAGAGACCCTGGGGAGCTATGCCCAGGAGGTGGCACTTGAGCCAGGCCTTAGTGACAGGCCAGAGCCTGACGCAGAACAGCTCTCGGTGTTTGTCAGGTGAGAGAAGGATGTCCCACGTTGTCTCCTTCAGCCTGAAGTTTGTTGTCTGTCTCTCTTTCTTTCACCCAGAAAGCGCTGTCCAGAGGGTGCTCCCATGCCAGGCTTGGGCTGGGTGGGGCAGGCATTATGGGAAGTGCCAGAGGTGGTCCGAGGGGGAGGCCAAGGCAGCTCATGGAGCGGAGTGTCTAATGAGGGTCAGCCCGAGGCCGGGGGGTGGGGGGGAGGGGAAGGGGGCGGGGAGGGAGAGGAAGGCATCAAAGGGGTCACAGACTATAGTACTCAGGGGTCTGCGTTGGAGGTCTGGGTGGGTGGCAGTGCTATCACCAAAATGGGCCCCCCCATATGGGAATAGCTGGTAAGAGAGGGGAGCTGGGGGAGGGCCTGGCTGGGTGTTCTGTAGGTTGGAGTCTGGGGAGGTCAGGGGCTGGGTTGGACCCCCACTCTCACCCTCCAGTGGGGACACTGCCTCCATCCACCCACTTGGCTGAGCCACAGAAAGACTCTGCCTGCTACTGCTGCAGCCACCAGCCCACCCCGTGGGCCAAGGACACCCAAGGCCTTCTGCCTGGGCCGTAGCCATCTGCCCAGAGAGTGCTCTGTGTCCCAAGCAGAGACCAGCCATGTGGGGGACAGAGCTGTGATGGCATCTTGCCACCCCTGAAATAGAAGCCCCCACACACTGAGCTGCTTTCCTCCCCAGCCCCTCCATCCCATGAACCGAGGGTGTAGGTTAGGGCTCCCCTTTTATCCAGACACCACCCCCCCTACCCCCACTAAGGCTTCGGGGCCCTCTACAGCCCTTGAGAAGCTTGGGGCACCTGGGTGGCTCAGCCATTAAGTATCGACTCTTGATCTCAGCTCAGGTCTTGATCACAGGGTCATGAGTTCAAGCCCCGAACTGGGCTCCATGCTGGGCTGGAGTGGTGGTACTGGGGGGCTCAGTGGGCCTCCTTCTCCAAGCCAGGCTTCGTTCCTGCAGCAGATGCCTGGCCTGGCCCCGTGCGCCACAAGAGGGACCCTCACCTTGAACGTGCACAGCTGGCTCCCGCCTCAGGCCCTTCCCTTGCTTGTCCATTACACGGAGCCCCGCCCTTCAGAGCCACCGGTCACTTCTTCCTAGGGGCTTTTCTTGGCTGGTGTCTCTCCTGTCTCGTGCAGCTGCTCCTACTTTCTGTACTGGTCCAAGCGGCCTTGTCTGTGCACATATCCTTATCTACTTTTCTTGTGTGCCCCCTCCGTCCACACGGACAGTGATGGGTCTGTCTTATTCACTCCGTATCGTCCTGTGCTCAGAATAATGCCCCCTGATCACATCCTGGAGCCTCTGTTTTCTCATCTGTGAAGTGGAGATAAGGACATCCCACATCGCAGGCTGGCTGTGAGGGTGATGTGAGTCAGTCCTAAGCTCTTAGAGAGCCTGGCCCAAAGTGGGGACTGCATGGTTACTAAGTGGGATGAATGAATCACTGTCCCCAGATGGCCTGACGCACCCCCCCCCCCCACACACACACACACACAGAGTGAAGAACCACTTCTTTAGACAAACACCCTCATGGTGCAGGCAGGGAAACTGAGGCCTAGAGAGGGACTAGATGCCCTGGGGTCTCACCCAGGGCCCCTGCTTGGCCACCCTGATCTCCCTCTCCACACCTCTGCCCAGGGGGCGTTGCAAAGAGACACATCCCACCCCCATCCCACCGCCAGCAGGGAGTTTTCCAGACTCAGGCTGAGCTCCTGGGCAGAACTGCCTGGCAGGACAGAAGGGCACAGAGGCCAGCCTGGAGATAATCGTCTCACTGTGCTGCTGGGCGGTGGGGCCTCAGGCTGACAGGCAAGGCTGTCTGGGGCCCAGAGCCAGGACAGGAAGGCAGAGGGTGGGCGGGCAGGAGCCCTCTGTGGCCTTTTCATAGGGAGGCCCCAGGTGGGGTTTGGGGGACTGGGCGGGACAGCCCGGGCATGAGCCAGCATGGCAACGCTTCACATCCATCTGTTTACAAGGCACCTCCAGTCTGTAAGCTCCCAGGAGCCTCATTAACGGCCTCTGAGGTGGGAAGATCAGCCCCGTTTCATAGATGAGGAAGCAGAGACTGGGGCAGGGTCATTTCGCTTGTGAGACCAGAACTGGGAACCCCAGCCGGTGGGCAAAAAGCCTCACGCCTGAGGGATAAGGGCACCTTCTCTGTGTCTCTGCTTCCATGCCCCCAGAGAGGCACCCTGCTTACTGACTCTGGAGGCCAGTGGTGAGGGGCGAGCCCCAGACCTGGCCCTGGCTGTTAGCTACTTTCTCCCCGACAGCCAGTGGAGGGGTCAGAAGCACAAACCTGGTGCACCATTGGTCACACAGCCTCTGCGGCATGTCTCACGGCTGATTCCTGTGGACCTGGCATCGAGTAAGGGCATTCTGCGTGGGGCACAGTGCCACCCAGCACCTTGAGCTCATCTCTGCCCCAACAGAGAAACTTCTGGAGCCCTGAGATGGCCAAACACTCACCATCACTGCCACCAGAGGTGTGTTGGCCCAACCTCTTGGGTCAGCGTCTGTGTGTACCCAGAGACATCAAAACACTCCCACCCTGTGACCCAGAAATTCCAGGAATGGGTCCTAGAAGAACATCCCAACCTTTGCACAGAGGCCGCATTGATGGGACGGTCCCACAGCTTTGTTTACCAGGAGAGGAGAGATGGACCTAAGCCCAGCGCCCACCTGGGGCGATGAGGAACCCACAGGGGTTCCAGGCAGCTTCCAAAGGGGTGACGTGGAGGGATGTTTGAAGACCTAAAAACATGCTTGAGACAAGTGTGGGGTGAGAGGGTGGATGTATTTTATAGAACAGAATGTATTTCTGTGTAACCAAAAAACATATATATGCCCAGTCACAGGCACACATTTAGAGAAAGGCCCAGCCCAAAAGTACCCTCAAATAGTTACACTGGGTAGTCCCTAGAGAGCTGGGACGGCGGATGATTTTATTTCCTTGTTGTGCTCTGCTGTTATTTCTACAGTTGGTGCAGTGGGCATTTATTGCTTATTTAATGAGAGGGAGTGGGCCCTATAACTGGAGGGGTACGGCCTTCCCCACCCCTTTGGAGACTGACGTAAACTCCACAAATAGGTCCATTCTGGGGCCTGCGACAGTCTGGAGCTGGCTTGCCTCAAGTTCCCTCCTGGGTCATGCCCTCGCCCTAGACATGGACTTAGCCACTCACTGCTCTGTACGAGACAGTAATACCTGTAGAGGCTCCCGTGGGGGGGAGGGGTCCCCTCCTATGCCACGTGGCCTCCAGAGCCTCCTTCTCCCCTCTGTCTCTGCTCTCTGTTTTCTCCCCATTCCTTCTCAGGAACAGACAAACTTCCCCCTCTGGCCTGAGATACAGTAACTCCAAGCCACCTGTAGCAGCCTGGACCCCACCACAGAACTCTGCAGGTAGCCCTTCCAGAAAGCGCAGGCTGCCCAGAATTCTTACAGCAGCGACCATGTTCTTTTTAAAACTGACAGAACTTCCCAAGTTCGGAAGCTCCTAGGGGATTAGCTGGTTGCACATCGAACCCATCCGGGGAGCTTTTAAAAATGAAGGTGCACACAGACATTTCACCAAAGAAGATACGCGGCTGGCAGGTAAACACACGTAACAATAATGGTCAACAACATGGGCCATCAGTGAGATGCACCCCAAAACCACAGTGAGCTCTCGCCCCGTAGCTATGAGAGTGGCTGATGTAAAAAAAAAAAAAAAAAATAGTAGCAGCATGAGACGCTGGCAGGGATGTGGAGAAACCGGACGGCTGCTGCCTCCCTGTTGGGAATGTGAGACGGTCCAGCTGCTCCGGAAGACAGTTTGGCGGTTTCCTTTCAGAGTAAATGCACACTTCTCGTATGACCTAGCTATTGCACTCTTGGGCATTTATTCCAGAGAAATGAAGACTTATGGTCACACAACATCCTGTATCCGAATGGTCATCGTGGTTCTATTCAGAACAGCCCCCAAACTGGAAGGTGCCCAGATGCCCTTCGGGGGGCGAATGGATACTAAAGTGGTGCATCTGTGCCGAGGGGCACGTATTCCGCAGCCGTCAAGAGGCAGGAAGTAATGATGAACTTCCAGGGACACTGAGTGAAAGTCTACGGTTTCGTTTGTATAGCATTCCTGAAAGGGCAAAATGGTGGAGCCCGGGGACAGATTGGTGGCTGTTGGCGGGGAGGGACTGCGGAGGACAGGTGGGCGTGGTTCTGGGGGGGTAGCACCGAGAGCCTGGTGATGGAACAGTTGTGTGATTGATCACGGCGGGCGGGGGACTACCGCAAGCGACCCGGGTGTAAAATTACATGGAGACCCACATGCACGCACACCCATGTGCTCGTCTGGTGAAGTCAGAATAACCTCGGCGGATTTACCTATGTCAGTTTCCTGGTCTGGATGGTGTCTGCAGTTGCACAACGGGTTATGGCTAGAGAAGGCTGGGGATGGGGGTTCATGGGACCTCCCAGGACGTTGTATTTTACAGCTTCCTGTGAAGCTATGGTTTTTTCAAAGGAAAGAATTAGAACAAAGCAAAGGTGCAGAAACACACCCCCAGAGGCTATATGACTTAATTGGTCCGTCTTAGGGCCCAGGCATCCGTACATCAGTGTTTCTCAGAGGCTCCGTTCCTGCTGTACAGCCAAGAATAGACACACTGACCACTTCCTCATTCAGCAGAGGGAAACTGAGGCCAGAGAGGGGAAGGGGTTTTCCCAGGGCCACAGAGCTGCTGCAGGGTGACTGAAGGGGATGGCATCCAGCTGCAAGCGGCCCAAGGTTTTTCCTGCTGCCCCGGGCTGGGACTGAACCAGGCAGTTTGTTTTCACGTAAACTTTTATTAAAATACAGTGTACAGCTTATTGCATTGTCACAAACAACACACTCATGTAATCAGCACCAAGGCCCCAAAACCAAGATGACCCAGGCCCCCTCTAGAACCCCACTCATGATCAAGCCCCCTGGGGCCCCCCTGGGGCCCTGCCAGTCTTGGCCCATCCCCCAGGGGAGCCCTCCCCTGACTTCTTACAACACACAGAGGAGTTTTTCCTGTTCCTGAACTTTGTGTAAATAGTTGGGTGCTGTTTAGAAGCTGTGCCAGGGGAGACTGGAGCATCCAGTTAATTCTGAAGGAAAAGGAAGTGGCCTCCCCAGGAGCCCCATAAAGGAGGGCTGGGGGTGGGGGATTCAGTGGAAGGACTGTCCCGGGGCGGTCTTCCTTGTCCAGGGTGGCCGGAATGGGCTATTTATGCCCTGAGCTAGAACTGGAGACCAGAAGAGGAGCTGGAGCCCTGCCTGGCTGACTGAGAGCCCTGTGTCCATGAACCTGGTCCAGGGTCCCCCAAAGATCCTGGGGCCCCTGAGCAGGGGGAGGTACAGCAGCACCAGTCCTCATGTAGGACTGGTGGCATTGAAGAAACCACCTCTCAGTTTCCCTGCATATAAAATGAGGATTTTATATATGTGAATAACACAAATATCTACTAATGTAGAATCAATGTTAATGTAACACATTAATATTTCACTTCTATACTGTTGGTGTGAGGCATTAATATATTATATATCGTATGTTATATAACATAAGATATATTGAGTAATACGCAAATCTTTTGAATCCTATCTATACTAATGATAGCTGGCATTTATGGAATGCTGATTCTGTATCTGGCATTGTCTTAAGTGCTTTAAATGTATAAACCAATAGGGTGGCTGGGTGGCTCGGTCAGTTAAGCATCCAGATTCGGCTCAGGTCATGATCTCGCGGTTCATAGGTTCAAGCCCTGCATCGGGCTCTGTGCTGACCACCTCATCTCACATCATCCGTGTGAGGTGGAGCTCTTATTATCACCGGAGGAGGAGGTCGAGGCTTCGAGTTTCTGTCGCCCCCAAGGTTGGACTGGGGTGTGAGCTCAGGTGGTTGGTTCCAAAGCCAGGTATGCTCAGCCAGGCAGTCTCTCGTGTTCTCCGAGCACCCTCAACCTTGGCCTGTCCTGCGCGGGCCCAAACCTTTCCTGTTGACCGCTGGGCTGAGCAGCAGACAGTGGTGAGCGGAACGGGCCTCCATCTGTGACTCCAAAGCTGCATGGACCCAGCAGGGTGCATGGCAGAGGCTGGTTCTCCTCTTAGAGCCAGTCCTCACTGGGCTGATGGAGGGTCAGTGAGACAGCAGGAAGGGGACCGCCAAGGGGCTCAGGCCACCGAGGGGACCCCAGGGATAGGCAGAGAGGGTGGGGAGTAGTGGAGAGCCCAAGCAGAGGTCACCACCCGCCACAGGGTTTAGGGTTGGGCCACGGCAGGCCAGGTCAGCCCTGCATGGCTATTAGGGCCCCTCAGTCCTGTGGGGGCAGGTGGTGCTCAACAGACAGTCCCCATCTTCACATGCATACATCAGTGACAGTACTATCTGCTTGGAAAATCTCATGCACCCTTCAACATCTTGGACCCGTGTGTCACAATATAGCAGAGTGTCACTGTACCTCCCTCCTGGGCTCCGGCGAAGACTGAATGAGTTGATCGCCATAAAGTGTTAACCGCAACGCCTCCCTCGTAGCACACAGGAACTGCTCAAAATATACTCATGGTCATTGGGGGAGTGGGAGAGAGAAGGAAGGGAGGGAAGGAGGGAGAGGGGAAAGGAGGAAGGACGGGAGACGGTAGTCTGCGTGGGGGGTCAGGGTGGGCAAAGAAGGCTGCACCAAGGAGTTGACATTTGAGCAAAGTTTTGCAGGGTGAATAGGAGTTTGCTGCGGGATAAAGAGGCAGGGGGTGGAGTGGTGTTCCGGGTATAGAGTGCCTCTGAGCTGCACTGGTAGCGTTTGTAAATTCCTTGTGCCTCATGAGGTTTATGCAAGGGTTAGATGAGAAATGCACCTGGCACTAGGGGGCTCTCGTACTGGTATCTCCTCACCTGACTGGAGAGGCCAGTCACTGGGCGACAGGCGTTGAGGGCCGGGTCCCCTTGTCTGGACTAGGGGCTTCCCAAAGGTAGGAATTGCTGGCCTCTGCCAGTGAGGGTCCTGGCGTGGCAGGGAGGTGAGGCCTGCCTCGCCAGCCCCACCCTCTCTCCCACCCAGAAAAGCCATCGCTCACTGGGGCAGGCACAGGACAGCAAACAGTCTGGGACAGTGACGGGGTGGCATCCTGACACCGTCCTTTACGTCCCCTTTTCTCGTTGGGCTCTGGCAAGGCGCTGTTGACACAGGCACAGTGCAAGGCCCTGGGGCGGCTCTGTCTCCAGGGGGGAGGGAAGCTTGTCCTTGGCCTCTTCAGCCAGGGATGGAGAAGGAGGCGGAGCCTGGGGCAGGGCTTGGTTCTGGGGAAGCTAATCTGCTGAATACGGGACCCAGCAAACCAGCGATGCTTCCGTTGGACCGGAAGTGGGGATGTGGAAGGGGCGGGGGGGTCAGCCTCCAGCAGGGAGAGTTTCCATCAAGGCTGTGGTAAGGACAAGTAGGTAAACCGAGGCCGAAGTTCGGATGACCCGTGGTAAGCACCCAGCATTGGCTCAGAATGGCAAAGCCCAAGCACCAAGCACAGGCCCACGGGAAGCAGGGGACCTGGGCTTCTGAGACATTGGGTGGGGGAGAGGTGTGCAGGGGACCCCAGTGGGGAGAGGTGGTGTCCCATGAGGAAAGGCGGCCTGGCGTGGGAGGAGAGGTGGAGTCCAGGGACAGTGCCTCCACAGCTGTGTCGGCTGTCATAGCAGCCGCTGCCTGGAAAGGCAGGGACAGGGCAGGGGGAGCCAGGCCACCGAGTAGTGACAGGCACACCCTAAGACCCCAAAGGCCTCAGACACTGGCCATGCCACCGTGCGTAGCAAACAGAGGCTCCTGTTTCTTTCTCCACAGTCATTTCACATCCATTACTTCCCCCTGTGAGTGACTTACTGTTACTTACCATCCTTTTGCAAATGTGGAAACTGAGGCACAGAGGGGTGCAGGGACTTGTACCAAATCCATGGTGAGTCAAGGGTGGAACGGGCCCTGACCTCAGGTTGGGCTGTCTCTGGGGCCAGATCCAAAGCTGGACATCAAGTCTCTTTGCGGGCCTCTGGGCTCTGGGCATGGAGATCGTAGGCCTGGCCTGTGGTCTGCAAGGACTCGGCCGGGAGGCCTCTTTGGGGACAGAACACAGTGGTCCCAGGCCGGACAGACCTGAGTCCCAATCCCAGCCCAGCCTCTCAGAGCTGTTAGACTCTGTGCATGGTGCTAACCCCTCTGAGCCTCAGTTTCCTCACCCACAATGGGGGCTAAGAGGCTGCCTTGCAGGTTGCTGTGGGACCTCAGGCAGGGCCCCCTCCTCTCATCTGACTGCACCCACCTGCCCTTAGTGGAGCCAAAAATGTCCAGGGCACACAAGGCCCTGCCTTTGGGGAGGGACACCCAAAAGGCAGTGAACAAGCACACAGATAAATGGCTTAGCCCTTTTTACCTAGGGCTCTGAAAGAAATAAAACTGAGTGATGAGTGGAGAGCATAAGGGGCTGGGGCCACTATAGACACCAAGGAAAGGCCTCTCTGGCAAGTGAGTGATGGGGACTGAGCATCCTAAGTAAAGGGAACAAGTGCAAAGGCCCTGGGGCAGGAACATGTTGCAGGAACAAGCAAGGAGGCAGGTTGGTTGGAGGTGTGTCCACGGGGGCAAGGAGTGTATTGTGGCCTTGGGCAGTGTTCACAGCAGGACCTGGGGTCAAATCTGGCTCTGCTCGCCGGCTGAGAATCCTGAACAAGCGACTTCTGTAAAAAGGGGTAGGATGAGATGAGGGTGCAGACGCAGGGGCCAGCTTCTGTGTGGCAAGGGTTTGTCAGTGGCGGGGGTGGGGGGGGGCCCATGAGCAGAGCTGCACACTAGCAGGCCAAGGCCCCAGTTGGGTCTCTGACTACAAAGAGCCTCGGCCTGGGAGACTCCCTGGGGGACCTCGGGCCTTGGCTTCCCCAGCGAACAGAGAGCAGCTGGACTTGATGCTGCTAAAGATGCTTTGTAACTGAGCTCTCTGAGCGGGGCTGTGGGAGAGAGACAGAGGGCGACAAAGCACATGGTTTCTTGCATGTGGGCACCAAACCCTTCCCGGGGCTGCTCACCCACCCCAGGACCTGTCCTGGGACCACCCAGTGTGGCCTGAGCCGGCACGGCCCCCGGGAGCATTTGTTGTGTGTCGGGGGTCACCGGTAACCCTGTCTCACTTCTGTCACCCTCAGGAGTTCCCTGGAGACCAGAAGCAGCCTGTCCACTGACCGCTACGGGTACCGTCGCTCCCTCCACTCTGGGCCCACTGTTCCCATCGGCGCCACGGGAGGGCCCCAAGAGGCATCAAGGGAAATTAGTCCCCCCATTGGGCCCTCAAACTCCCCCAGGGACCAGCAGTACTGCTGACACATCCCCTGAGGACTAGTCCAGCTAGGAATGGTCCCTCAGGGGCTTGGCTAAGGGTTCCTCTGAGAACCAAGGCTGGTGGTCCCTCTGAGGGCCAGCCCTCAGCTGCCCGTTCCCATGACGCCCAGGCTGCAGCCCAGGGGCCAAGCTGACGCTTCCAGTTGGTTTCCCGATCGCGGTTCGTGGAAGCTGGGGTGTCTGAGGACCTCTGCCTTCACATGGCTTTTGGATCTTGTCGTTTCTACGAGATGTCTTCAGAAGGAGGCATTGTCTAACGTTACAAGAAGGGGCCAGAGACTGAGGCACACAGGAAGGTCCCCTGGATCGGAGGTCAGCCGATCTCTGCTCACGGGCTGGGGCCACAAAAGACCAGGAAGGGGCAGCTAGCTGGCCCCAGTGCGGTGCTGGCACGGGGAGCCACGTCCAGTGTAGCGGCGTGAGTCGGGGAGGGGTGGACTGGGCCACGCCGACTGGAAATAGGTGCGTCCCTCTCTGTGGGTGGGAGATGTGCCATTGCCAGGAAAGGGCATATACCCGGGGAGGAGCCACAGGGCTGGATGTGGCCAGACGTGCCCAGCCGGGGAGGGTGAGGCTGAGGGCCCAGCGGAGCTGAGTCGCACCAAGGGGCCCGAACAGCCGAAAGCAGGCCCAGTGGTCGTGAGCCCCCTGCACTGGCGACACGACACGGCCTGGGCCCCCTGTGCAGGGGGCGGGTCTGGTAGTTGCTCCCCTGGGACAAGACAGTCATGGCCACCAGCTCTGAGACCCTAAAGCTGCCTGAGGCTGTGAGAAGGGCAGAGGGGTGCTTTCCTGAGCCAGCGAGGGGCTGGCGGCTGCCGGCACACTCCGATAACCCTGTAGGGGGACGCTCCACGGCCACAGCCACACGTGACGCTAACAGGTTTTTTTCACCCTTAGAGTAGTCTTTAGTTATTTGAAAGACAGCTGGGATTCACCCCCATTTTCCTGGTTCTAGAGTCTTCAGGCCCAAGCTTGTGCAGGTGTCTACATGTGTGTAGAATCATGGCATCCTTTTAGGGCCTCATCTATCAAAACCTTTGGACGAGCTATTCTTCCTGTCAAAAACTTTGGGAAACACGCCTCTTATTTCCCATAGCTGCCATGCAACATCCTAGAAGGATCTCCTCCTCCAACATCAACTTCTGCATCTAAACAGGAGTTCTGTGGTCCTTCTTTACAGCATTATGAAATCTTTCTTGAAGGCCAGGATGGTACTTTCCTTCTAAGGGCTCATCGATCGATTCCAGGATTTTTCTAGAGATCATGACAACAGGACAACTAAATTGCCATCTGTCATTAGACTGAGTTCCCACCAGGGCATCCCAAGACGACCCAAATCGTTTCAAATATTTCAGCCCATCTGTTTTTTTTTTCTCAATTAAACCTGCTGAAACCACAGTCTTAGGTTTCTTTTACATCCAAGGCTCCTGCCTATCAACTCGTGCCAAGAAGGTAGTTTGTCTTCATGTGACAAATCGTCTAATTATCCCCAAACCCACTGCTCTGTGATGCCAGCATGTGTGAATTTACTACAACCTATATATATTTGAACTTCTATGTGCTAGTCATGGTATCAGACAGAAGAGGTATTTACAAGGAGCAAAACCAACATTGTCATGCCCTGGTAGAACTCTGTCTACAGAGAGGGGAGAGATTCATAAAATAACCACTCAAATACAGAATTCCGAATTGGGATAGACGCTATGAAATGCAAGAGCACAACAGAACAGGGGGACCCCACAGAGGCCTGAGGTTGCAGGTTGGTGTGGGGGTGGGGCGGATGTACTCTGGATACCCAGCACGGTTCTTCTCAGTCAAGGACATTTGAGGTCAATTTGGAGAATGAACAAGCAAATATCAGCCTGGTATCTCCATCTACCACCTCCATCAGAGCCTAAGTCAACCCCAAAGTCCCTAATCTTCTCACACCGACTCCCCCATTGTAGTAAATAACTCTGGGCATCCACTCACTTCGTACCTCTCCCACCCTAATCCTGGTCACCATTATCATTGACCTAAAGTGACTTAGCCACCTCCTCACTGATGTCTCTGCCTCCCTTTTTACCCACATACAGCCCGTTCCTTGTAATTAGACACATATCTGTAAAATAAAACGTATCACTTCATCCATCTGTATAACATCTGACAATATCTCATTTGTCTCAGTGGACAGAACTTTATACAACGTGGCCCCCACTTCATCCTCTGATTTCATACCCTACAACCCAAGGATGTCCTCCCCGCAACCATGTGCACTTCTTCACAGAATAATCTAGCCTTGTTTGGGATCTGGATACATCTCGCCCATCTGGAAAGTGGGGTCTTTTCTCTTCTCCCTCATTTGCACACAGCTTGCTCCTTTCAGACCTTCACATACCAGCTTCTCAGAGCTTTCCATGACCACCTACTCTGAACCACCAGACACCGTCCATAATACCTCTCAGTGTTCATTATCTGGATATATCCCTCATAACCCTTAGAACAGTCTTGTCTGCCGTATCTCTTCCTGCTGTAAGGATGCAAGTTCCTTAAGAACAGACAACTCAGTAGTCTTACCAATGTATACCCAAGATGTGTAATGGGCACTCATTAAGTGCTTTTTTGGACTGAATGAACAAGAACTAAGTATGAAGCACAAGTGAGGATAATGTAATAGCACCATCCCCTTGAAGGGATGCCAGAAGGCTGTGTAGCCTTAGTGGTTCCAAGTAGCCATGGTTTGGATTCCAGTATAAAAATACAAGCTGTTTTTTTTAAAAAATATTTATAAGTTCTT
The DNA here is from genome assembly GCF_016509475.1 of Prionailurus bengalensis. NCBI lineage: Eukaryota > Metazoa > Chordata > Mammalia > Carnivora > Felidae > Prionailurus > Prionailurus bengalensis. Next base: position 58,872 of record NW_025091160.1, read on the forward strand.
TCCATTTGCTACAGATATCTGTAATTCCTTTCTCTCATCTGCCAAAGCTAGAAAACTAATCTCGTCAACTAGCGTATCTTTGTGCACCAAGCTAAGTTTACTTAGGTTTTTCTGAACAGAGATTGAGGAATCCATGAGTTCTGCGATTCCACACACAGCTGACATCTTTCCAGGTGGTAATTGGTCATTTGTTTCTTCTTTTCAAACCAAATTCTATAGGGCTCAAACTTCTATATAAGGAAAGTGTTCACATATGAAGTCTTGCCATATTTTCTACCCAATGTTCCATCAACATGTTTCAAACTACCATGGCCTCCTCTTAGGCCCACGGGAGAGGCCATATTGGAGCCATTCTAATCATGTGACATTACCCTATATATGAGGTACTCGAATGCATGGATAATAGATCTGTCAAGTTACAATACCACTAAGGAGAAATTTTATAATAGATTATATATATGTTATAGGTTAATAGATGATGTTATATTATTAGAATCTAACATACTATGAGACATATATTTGACTACATAATAAGAACAAAATGAGATTTAAATACGTTGAAAGACAGGAGATTTCCTACCTCCTTCTGGTAGTCTACAAAGGTGATTTCCTCACCACCTGATTTCTTAAACGTACTTCTGGGAGTCTCCTCCCAATTAATAGTATCCACTCGATAGGTTCTATTGTTATACCTGTGGAATGGTCACAACACCTAGTATTATTCCCAACATATTTATGGCATGGGATCATGTAAGAAGTGAGAAGCTTTAAATCCTACAAGAAATTTCAGGATATATCCACTTTAGTAAATTCATATGACATATAATTCACCTATGTAAGGCTACAATCCAATGGTTTCAGTATATTCACAGAGTTGTAAATCCTATACATTTGCCTACCCACCCTATTTCACATGAATTGAATGATACAGTATGTGACCTTTCCTGACAGCCTTCTTCCACTTCGTGTACTACTTTTCAAGGTTTATCTATGCTGTAGCATGATTGGTATTTCATTCCTTTTTGTTGCCAAATGACACACTATTTTATGGATATACATTTTTATTTTTCCATTTGTCAGCTGATGAACATTTGAGTTGTTAACACCTTTGAGCTATTATGAAAAATGAGATTATGGACATTCATGTATCAATTCTGGTAGGCATTGGTGTTCATTTCTCTTGGGTATAAAACTAGGAATAAATTGCTGACTCATATGGTGACACTATATTTAGCATATTGAGAAGGGCCATCCTGTTTTCCAAAGAGACCACACCATTTTTACTTCTACCAGCAGTATTTGACGGGTGGTTCCAACTTTTTCACATCCTTGCTAACACTTAATCTCTGCCTTTTCAAATTTAGCCATCATACTATGAAGGGGTATTTCACTGTGGTTTGACTTTGCATTTCCCTGATGGCCAATAATATTGAGTATCTTTTCATGTGATTATTGGCCATTTGTATATTTTCTTTGGAAGCCTGTCTATTCAGATCCTTTGCCCATTTTTTGAAAGTTGGGTTAAAGAAATAAGTGAAAGTTAGGTTCTCTTTTCATTATTCACTTGTAAACATTTCTTACATATGGAGAAGCAAGTTGTTCCGGAGATATGTGATTTCAAACGTTCTCTCATTCTGTTCCTTTTTTTTTTCTTTCTTTTTCTTAACTTTAAATTTTTTGTAACGTTTATTTATTGTTGAGACAGAGAGAGACAGAGCATGAACAGGGGAGGGGCAGAGAGAGAGGAAGACACAGAATCTGAAGCAGGCTCCAGGCTCCTTGCCATCAGCCCAGAGCCCGACGCGGACTGCGACATCGTGACCTGAGTTGAAGTCGGACGCTTAACCGACTGAGCCACCCAGGCGCCCCCCCCCCTTTTTTTTTTTACTTCAAAGAAAGAAAGTTTTCAATTTGGTGAAGTCCAATTTATGTTTTCCTTCTGTCATCCCTTCTCTGTTGGCATTTTATTTTATAAGGTTTTCTCTAAGCCAAAGTCAAGAAAATTTACTCCTAGATTTCCTTCTAGGAATTTTATAGAGTTTTAACGCTTACCTTTAGGTCTATTTTTAGTTAATTTGGGGGATAAATTGGAGTTAATTTTGTATCTTCTGTGAGGAATGGCCAGGTGGATATCCAGTGGTCCCAGCAATATTTGAGGAAACGAGTATTCCTTCCCCAAGAAAGCGGTCTTGAAACTCTTGCTGAAAAAAAAATCAATGGACTATAAATGTGAGGGTTAACTCCAGAATTCCCAATTCTATTCCATTGATTTTTAGGTCTATCGTCATACCAGTATCCCACTGTCCTGATTCCGAGAGCTTTGACGTAAATTTTGAAATTGGGAAGCAAGAATAAAGTCGAGGACTCCTAAGATGATGCTGGCCAAGCAGCTTTACATCCACGCTCTTCAGCTTAAAATGTCTGGTCTAGAAGAAGATTAAAAGTAAAACACTTCCGTCAAGTGGACATTTGCGAATGGATGATAATTAAGCCCTGATTTTTAAAAATAGTTAGACACAAAGCAAGAGAAATGAAATTTGGAAGGAGCATATTCTGTTACATGTGAGAGCAGGTTCAGAGCAGGTGACTGGATCAACATCAGGAATCACAAGAGCAGCAAAATCTACAACTGAATCTTATCTCTCTCTCATGCTGTAGAGCCAGATGAGGAAAGCGTGGATGGATTCTCACCATTCCCATGCTATTTCTGCCTCTGACCTTTATGTTTATTGATTCGAAAACTGTAGGACCATCTCTTATGGGGGGAAAAGGTTCTCAAAGAGATTGGATAGGTTTGTAAAAAGCAGACTCACAGGACACCTGTGTGGCGCAGTTGGTCAAGTGTCCGACTTCAGCTCAGGTCATGATCTCATGGTTCGTGGGTTCGAGCCCCACATCAGACTCTGTGCTGACAGTGCAGAGCCTGGAGCCTGCTTCAGATTCTGTGTCTCCCTCTCTGTCTCTGTCTCTGTCTCTCTCTCTGCCCCTCCCCCACACTCTCTCTGCTTCTCTCAAAAAAAATAATAAACATTAAAAAAGTTAATGAACACAGATGTAAAAACAATTGATCCAACTAATTCTTTAAAATTTCCATAGCATCTTTCCTTTGGGATTTGTTATCAACATGCATTATTAGATCAAGCAGTTTGCATTCGGAGCAGTTTGTGGTTCACATCAGCACAGAGGGTAATGCTGGTTTCATACTCAAGAATAGAAGCACTATATCCAGGCCAGATTACCAGCCTGCAAACAGAAGACATTAGATGTAAGGGTCAAAGTCCAAGCTCTGAACAAGGAAGCAAGCGTCCCAGGGTTGGAACTTGGGGTCTAAAATTGGTGCTTAGGAGTCAAGCAGTTTCAATTTCTTATTTCCAGTAAGAACTGATCTTTTGAAGGACCTTTCCAATAGAGATTTACCTGATGGGCTAGTTATAACTCTTACACTCTCTTTGTTAAACCATATTGTTACCACCCACAGGCTCACACACCTATAGCCACACACATGCGTATGTATGTATGTATGTGAGAATATATAGGATATAGGTGTATAAAGTATAAACATATACACAATATATATACATACATACATACATACATACATGTAGCTATAATTACTATGATTGAAAGTATTTAAGAGAAATTTATTATCCAAATTTGAGAAGATTTAGACTTCTTATGAGGTTTATATAACTACCGAATACCTCAAGGTTTATGCTTATCATTCTAGGACTGTAAGAGTGAATCTTTTCACTTCGTTTCAAATTTACATGAAATTCTAACTGAATCGTTCATGGCCAGTGGGTACCACTGAAAAGACCATCACTTATAAATCCTACTGCTTCAAATGAGAGTCACTTTCTCAAATGCTTCTATGGTCAGGTCTGTAGAATGTGAGGCTTTCCACTGTGTACTTACGATTGAGGAACTCCGTGGCCTCATTCTCGTTGTAATAGTTGCGACCAACTTGCTTCAAATCCATCATCTTCAAAATTCTAGAAATTGGAAGAATGGATTTCGTGGCAACCGCAGTGAATATTATTAAGATTTACTAACAAACACGGAGATACACTGGGGCGAAGAAATCGATCAGTGACTTTGTTTTACAAACGATTAACAGGAAGTGCCTGATACAACAAGGAAATGACATTGTAAGGTAGATATTAAGGCCCCTTGAACCTCCATTTTTCCCTCCTTTACATAATCTACAACAAAGGGTCATGGGAAGGTCATCAGAAGGTCCTTCATCCCCAGAAATGAACTGAAACCTCTTTTGCAGACTACGTGCCTCTAATTTTCGTTTTCACTATTTGTGCATCACCGTAAGTGTAGACCACCAAACAAATGTAGGGGTGCCTGCGCCAGACTTTGGCTCAGGGCATGATCTTGCACTGAGGGCTCAAGCCCCGCACTGGGCTCTGTGCTGACAGCTCGGAGCCTGGATCCTGCTTCAGATTTTGTGTCTCCCTCTCTCTGCCCCTCCCCTGCTTGTGCTCTTTCTCTCTCTCTTACAAAAATAAAAAAAACATTAAGAAAAGAAAACAAATGCACATTTACTCCAGGAGAAAGAGGCATCGCTGTGCACAGTTGACATCTGCCCCTCCCTCGACAGGGAGCAGGCATGGGATGTGGGGGTAGGCAGGAAGAACAATGTCAACAATAAGCCACAGAACTCAAGCACATCTAGGTGAGGTTCCAGTGCCGATGCATCTCAAAGATCGCTTGCCCTCCCAGAACATGAGGAGACCTCGAGAACACAAATTCTAGGACCAAACAGCTATGTACAGTGCCACTGACACACTAACATACAACCAAATCTCAAGCAAATGAAATCTCACAAACACACTTGCTAGAGAGAGTGTTGTAATAACGTAAGCAGTCCAGTGAGGTGGGTTTGAGTCACTGAAGAATTCAGTGATGACCTTCACAATCTTGTTGCCCCACCGGCTGACCAGTTCTGTTTTCTGAGGTAAAGAAACAACAAAAAGGTCTAGTGCTCCTTCCAAGGAGAGGACGCTCATTACTGGACCACAAATCAACAGGTCACTTGGGTGTCTGGCAGGAGCAATCTTAACCCCCAGAGACACAGGCAGGTAGAATATACGATTTAGGAGACCCAAATGAGGGTCCAAGTTGAATATTTACAATGATTTTTTTTTAACTTAAGCTCCTGTAAATTATGCACTTGCTAACTAAATACAGGAGTTTATTGAAGTGGGGTGTCTGGGTGGCTCAGTCGGTGAAATGTCTGACTTCAGCTCCGATCATGATCTCACATTTTATGGGCTCTAGCCCTATATCGGGCTTTGTGCTGACAGCTCAGAGCCTGGCGCCAGCTTCAGATTCTGTGTCTCCCTCTCTCTCTGCCCCTCCCCGGCTCACACTCTGCCTCTCTCTCTCTCTCTCTCTCTCTCTCTCTCTCAAAAATAAACGTTTAAAAAAATAGTTTTTAAAGTTTATTGAAGAGGGTCGGCTGGGTGGCTCAGTCAGTTAAGCCTCTGACTCTTGATTTCAGCTCAGGTTATGATCTCACGGTTCAGGGGTTTGAGCCCCACTTCAGGCTCTGTGCTGTGTCAAACCTGCTTAAGATTCTTTCTCTCTGCCCCTCCCCCAATTGCTCACTCTCAAAAATATTAAATTAAGGAAAAGAAATGGAATATTAAGTCCTTCCAGTTCTGTGTGTGTATGCGTGTGTGTGTGTGTGTGTGAAGATTTGGAACAAGAAATAAAAACTTTTTCAATACTTCGTTAGCATTTGAGCCCTATTTGCCATTGGAAAGGTAAAAAATATATATTTTGTTCTTAAATTCATTTTAACCACAAAAATGAGGCATGAGGGAACATCAGTGATAGCCAAACACGGCATGTGGGTTTTGTTACAAATCCTATGGGCAAGAGATCGAGAGGTGTCCATGAACCATTGTATGAAAAAGGTATATTTGCTATAATACAGGGAGAATGTGAGAGAAAGAAAGAACAAAGGTCAAGAAAATGTCCACTAACAGGAGTGCCTGCATGGCTCAGTTGGTTAAGTGCCCAACTCTTGACTTCAGCACAGGTCATGATCTTGTGGTTTGTGGGTTCAAGCCCTGTGGCCCTGCACAATCAGTGCAGAGCCTGCTTGGGATTCTCTCGCCCTTGCTCTCTGCTCCTCCCCTACATGTGCTTTCTCTCTCTCAAAATAAGTCAATAAACTTAAAGAAAATGTCCAATCACATTACTTACCCTGCTTTTGTAGTTTATGAGGCAGTAATAAAGAGTTCCCATCTAATGTGGGACACTCTCCAATTACATGTTTATGCTGGCAGAGCAAATCTGTACGAACTTTTCCATCTTCAACCTCTGGCATGTAATCAATGTTGTACTTATACGTGAGGAGTTGAGGGCGAGAGGTCACTCGGAAATGGTTGGTGAATAGCTTCACCACTCTACCTTGCATTCCTGCAAAAACCGAGGCACATGTCAATAATGAAACAAGTTGACCAATCGCTCCCAAAACAATGGAGACACCACAATCTTGAGAGCTTAAGTTAGGTCAAACCAAGACATGAACAAGTAACGTACACTTATACACACCTGATGCCCAGACTATGTACCGGCCTTTTAGAGGACTCCTCACACAAACATACATTTAGAGTTAAAACAGGAGATTAAAATATTAAATTAACAGTAACAAGAGATCAAAAGAAAACCTCTTGTAACACAAAGCTTCCAAAAGGGGAGGGCGAGTGGGGAGCCACTGTTTGTAATAGTGTTTAGCATTCAAAAAAAAAAAAAAAGGCTCAGCACAACCAAAGAACTGGGTCATTTGATTTTAGTTGCTATAAAAGGAAAAGGAAAAGAAAACTGGCAAGTACATCCAGGTCCCTAAAATAGGTCTCTATTTCTGCAAAGGTGGAGGTTATTACAACATGAGAGGGTGGGAAGGTACCTCTACTCACAGTGATGGGGTGAAGCTCTAAGATTCTCAAACACAAAGGAACCTCAGAACAAGATCAACACGAACAATTCCCTAACGCTAGGTTGTTAAAGGCCACCACACCTGTTGTGGAGTCTTTCACATGTTCCAAGTACTGTCGGGTATTCACCACCTGGTCTTGAAAAATGGCTCCAAGAACCCTTTTCCCCTTCAGCGACAGTGCCTGCAATCCAGCCCCCCGCTGAAGTTCCTCTGCACAGAAACAAATGCAAAAACCATGAATTTTATAGGATAAAAAACAAATGGAAACGTAAACAAAGGACAATGTTAAGTACAACTTAAGTTGAGGTGGTTGGAGGTAGAAAAGAGGGTTGTCAAAGGATCCAAACAACAGTAGTTCGGTAATGGAACACCAGAGAAGGTGAATGTTACCCAGAAGCCTTTCTCAACAAGACCCCATTCCGTGTCAGCGGCTACCCGAGCACCACATTCATTGCTGCTATGGCGTTTGCCTCCTTTCATCCGGTATTTGTTCAGAGGGCAAGCTTCTTCTAATCAGAAACTTTGTCCTTTCTCTACCTTCTTTATAGGCTAATCACCTGGTACCAGAGTGCCCTCTAGTGGGCATCAGAAAATGCTGACTAAATAAACAGTCCTTTCAAAAAAAAATGCATGAGAGGTGTTTGAGTGGCCTCAGTGGATGAAGCTGAGGACTCTTGGTTGCAGCTCAGGTCATTATTTCACAGTTCCTGAATTCGAGCCCTGCATCAGAGCTCTGTGCTGACAGCATGGAGTCTGCTTGGGATTCTCTCTCTGCCCCTCCCCTGCTCTTGCTCTCTCGGTCTCTCTACATCAACAAACTGAAAAAAAAATTATCAAAAGCCAGTTTCATGATTTTTTTTTTAAAACAACTGATCGATTTTTTTTAACAGCAACTGGGAAAGGCTCTCATGTTATTTTTATCACACTGTAATATTCATCTAATTGAACTATTTTACAAGGTGACTATTTGAGCACAGTGCAAGGCAACCTTTCACAGATTATGAAAGAAACCTCCGTAAATGGGTAATACAGTCCATGCCTTGGGTTGCACAAACTGGTTTTCTTCAAAATGTTACTTCTGGAAGCTATTATCCCTAGCTTATGATGCTCTTAAACAAACACAGTCTGAATTTCCATAATAGAAAATCATTTCATTTTACACATAAGTTTTTAAATGATTTTTATCAAACTCTCAACTAATTCCTGACACACCCAGCAATCAAATTTATCATATTCAAACTTCAGTGAAAGAAAACACCAAGCATCATTCACTAGTACTTGCTACATACGGTGTACTTACATAAAATATTAAAAACCCCTGAGATGTAAAAATAGGTGTCTTAATATTGTATATTCATGTTTATCATGTCGTCTTAGGGGTCTGGATTTTGTCTCAGTTTATTATAAAAGTATCTACAACAGAGGATACCAAAAGCAGAGGAAACAGGAGCAAAATAGACAAGTGGGAATTCAACCTAAAAACTTTCTGCACAGCAAATGAATCAATCAACAGAATGAAAGGCAACTTACGGAATGGGAGAAAGTATTTGCAAACCATGTATAAGGGGTTAATTAAAAAAATATAAGGAACTCCTGTTACTCAATAGCCAAAAAACCTAATAACCCATTTTTTGTTAATGGGGAAAGGACCTGAATCGGCATCTCTCCAAAGAGGACATGTAAATGGCAAACAGACATATGAATGTAGAACCAAGCAAAGTACAGAAAACTGGGTATTACCAGAAGGTGGGATGTGAGGGGGCTGGTTGAATTCATGGGGGACAAAGCAGACCCTCAGGGAGAAGTTGCCGCTGAATCAAAGACCGGAAAGAGGAGACTGAGTTACAAGGTTATACGGGCCACAGGTAGAGGAAAGAGCAAATCTTCTAATGTAGAAACGTGCAAGAAAGAACAAGGTGGCCGATGTGACTGCTGCAAGGTGAGCACGAGGTAGAGAAACTTAGGTCAGAAAGGTAGTGGGAGAGAGGCCATTTTTTTCAATGTTTATTTCTGAGAGAGAGAGAGAGGGAGGGAGGGAGAGAGAACAAGCAGGGGAGGGGGAGAGGGAGAGGGAGAGGGAGAGGGAGAGGGAGAGGGAGAGGGAGAGGGAGAGGGGGAGAGAGAGAGAGAGAGAGAGAGGAAGACAGAGGATCCAAAGCGGGCTCTGCACGGTCACACTTGGGGCTCAAACCTACAAACCGTGAGATCGTGACTTGAGCTGAAGTCAGGGCTTAATGGAATGAGCCACCGGTGCACCCCAGGAGGGAAGCCATCTCAAAGAATGCGCCTCTGACTGGGAAAATGGGAACCTTTACAGGATGTCGGGCAGAGGAACTGCATGGACCGATTTATATGGTTCTGTGTGCTGGGAAACAGGCAGAAGGAAACCCAGGGTGGAAGCAAGACTAGTTTGGAGACCACTTGCCAGGTGCAGCAAGGGATGCTGGTGGCTTGGGCCAGAGGGTAGGAACAGAGGTGGTGACACATTGTCAGATGCCAGATACCTTTTGGAAAATTGGGAGACGACAGTGTTTCCTGGATGCTGGTGTGCAGGAAAAGTTTGGGCTCGCGACAGGAATCTAGGGCGGATGCAAAGACTTTCGCCTGAGCACATGGAAGAATGGAGCTTCTTCAAACGACAAGTCTGGGAGGGAGAATCAGGAGCTCAGAGATGTCTGTGGGGTGTTAGCTGCCTGTTTTGAAGTCACTTTCCAAGAGGGGTCATTGGCTACGGCCAAGCTCTTTAGAAACCTTTCCATCCACTCGGGTGGAAGGGAAGTCTATTCGCATATGAGAAAACGCATGAGAAGGAAGTAGTAGGGGAAGAAGATAAAGCATCTTTTGCACCAAGGAGACTGAACAGGCTGTGGAGGCTCCAGGCGGGGGAGGTGCGGCGGCTCCCTGCAGCGGGGCGCGTTGAGAGGGCGCCCGACCTTGCCCGCGGCCTCGGGCTCGGGTCCTGGCCCGACCTGACATTGCTGCCCAGAAGGGGACAGACCCTGGAAGGGGGCACAGTTATGTTCGACTTCTCTAGGTAGTTGTCTGGTCACCTTTTACAAACCAGGACTTTGAAGAAGGCTTCAGGTTGCTAACTACACGTGTTTTCCAATCACGCCCCAAACACTGCTAACTGCCAAGTTGTCAGAGAAGGATCCTGTGGTAACAGGGAACCTGGTAAGACATTCTTGGAGATGTGCAGAAAATTATTGACTAGGATTCTTTCCCCCCACACCAAGTCACAGGTCACTGTGGGTTACCCTGCTTGCTTGTAGGAGTCCGGTGTGCATGGAGTTCACACCTACCGCCTATCCCCATGGTGCGCCTGCGAGCGCGCACGCACGCGCACACACACACACACACACACACACACCCCACACCCACAGGCACATACACCCAGGGCTACCGCCACCCGAACGGGTCACCCACCCGACTCCGCTGACACAACTCACCTTCGTTCCTGCCTCCTGAAGCATTAGTCTGATCTGTGGGGTTTTAGTTGCCTTCTTTCATGCCCTGTAGCCTAGGGTTCCTCTTCCAGCGCCGCAGCGCCTGAGCACTGACGTCCGCGGGGTCAGAGGGGCAAAGCTCCTCTCTGAAAGGGCCAGCCTTTCCCGGGACTGGCCCTGTACCTGTACCTCACCGCCGTCACCGAGGGGCAGTAGGACTAGCCTGGCCTCCTCGCGGGACGCTCCCACAGTCAGCAAGGCTGGCCCCGACCATTTTCATTTCTAGTTCATTTCTAGTTCTAGTTCATTTCTAGTTCAACCCTGCTGGCCCAGCCCCTTCAGGCACCGCCTCCATCCAGGCCCACATGAGGCCTACCTAGTAGTGCACCTGGCGCTTTCAAAGGTGCTCTGAGTCTCAGGGGGATGGGCGTGGGTGGTTCTGCCTGCTCTCCTGCCCCGCCCAACCTCCCCCCACCAACCATCCCCCGATTAACCTGCCAGTGACTTCACCCAACGAAGTGCACATGGAGCTCCAGAAACTTTGGCCCTTACCACTTAATATTTTAACCAGTTCCCCACAGCTCCCAATAAAACTACATTGTAACCACCGTGACTATCCTTGGATCCAAATCTAGGCTCCTTCATCATCCTCTCCTTGGCCTAGATCCCTACAAGTGGGTTTGCAGTGATTTGTAAGCTTTTAAGCATTGGTGTAATTTAAAAAAAATTGTTGTTGTTGTTGAATCAGGCTCTTTTTGTCCATTGCTTCCGAGTTTCTGTCACTCTTTGACTTTGCCACTTAACACTGTTTTTTTTAATTCACTTAATTCTTTAGTTTTGTAATTGCATTGTCTTGCATTTAAATCCTTGATGCACACACTGGATACCCATTTCATTGTTTAACTTTTTTAGTTTAATTCCAGGTAGCGTAACAGCATTGCATTAGTTTCCAATGGACACTCATTTTAACTCAGAGAGTTATCTGACACCATTTCTAAAATAATCCTAACCTTGCCCCTGCTTTGAAGTCCCATCGTAATTCTGCAGAAACCTGTGTGTTCCTTTGGCTCTAACTGCAAACTCAGTTCTGCTTTGTCTGGTGTACCAGTAACACGATGTCTTGTTCCTTGATCTTGAAAGTATTCTGAGCACTAGAAAAGCCTAAATTGGCTAAGCACTTGAAAATCCCTGGCTGTTCCTTCAAATGAGTTTTCGAGTCAGTGCATTAAGTTCCAGAATATACTAAACACTATTGCCTGGTGACCTGAGGTTGGATTGAATTTAGACATCGATTTAGTTCTTCCGAGTTGCAGAGTCTTCACTAAGGTTTTCCTGGAAAATCCTTGTGCTCATAAGTGATTCCAAGGAAGATGTTTAGGGGTATCCAATTGCTGTATAGAGAGCACCCTGGAAACTGGCTCAGGTGCCCTCTGGTGGGGGCCATGTCAATTGAGTGTTCTGCTTTCAGATTCTGGTTTCTCTGATGAAGGTAGCCTGAGAGAGGGTGTAGGGAGAAGAAGAGGAGAAAACTCTGGAATACCAAATTTTAATGTTTTTATATGATATATGATCTGATAAACATACAAATGTATTTACTTGTCAAATGGAGGAAATATAGGAAATTCCCTTAGGGTAAACATTTCTATTTTCATATTCCAAGCACCACATCAACTATGATTTTACATATACACACATGTGAATGACACTGTTATTCTCGTGATTATAAAACTGAACATGCTGTTTTCAGTGACAACAAGATATTTCATGGAACAGTTTGAGAAGCAGTAACCTAGGTAGGAGCCAGAATGCCTGGGTGTGAATTCCCACTTCTGCTCATTATGAGCTGTATGACCTTGAGCACACTACCTAAAACTTCCGTGTCTCAGTCTCTGCATCTGTAAAATGAAGGTAATAATAGCACCTACTGGGGCACCTGGGTGGCTCAGTCGCTTCAGTGTCTGGCTTTTGACTTTGGCTCAGGACGTGATCTCAGGGTCACGTGACTGAGCCCCACAGCGAGCTCTGTGTGGACAGCGAGGAGCCTGCTTGGGATTCTCATTCTCTCTCTCTCTCTCTCTCTCTCTCTCTCTCTCCCCTCCCTCCCACCCTCCCTCCCTCCCTCCCTCCCACTCTGTCTCTACCCTCTTTCTCTCTCTCCCTACCTGCCCTTCCCCACAATTTCCCTCTCTCTCGCTCTCTCTCTGAAAACAAATAACCTTATAAAAGTGATCTCAAAATAAATAATAATAGTATCTACCGCACTGGGATCTTGGGAACATAAAATTAGGAAATAATACATGAACAACTTAGAAGGGTACGTGGCACATAGTCAGCTCTAAGTGTATGCATTTAGCCTGATTACTGTTGCTGTATTTGGCGTTCCAATACAATGTGATAGTTTAGGCAGGTGGCATGCCAATACAAGTGGTCCCCTATACAAATTATACTGAAGTTATTCTTCATACCACCGCCAAGTGGCAGCAAACGGGGAGCATGAGGCCCAGAATCTCTCCTCAGTACTTCACACAACTTTTGCCAATGCCACTAGCAAACAGTACTTTTTTTTTTTTTAACGTTTATTTATTTTTGGGACAGAGAGAGACAGAGCATGAACAGTGGAGGGGCAGAGAGAGAGGGAGACACAGAATCTGAAACAGGCTGCAGGCTCCGAGCGGTCAGCACAGAGCCCGAGGCGGGGCTCAAACTCATGGACGGTGAGATCATGACCTGAGCCGAAGTCGGACGCTTAACCGACCAAGCCACCCAGGCGCCCCTAGCAAACAGTACTTTTTTTTCCCCACTTATACTACTTTTAACTAACTCCCTCTCTATACTACTCACTGGACAATACTCACAGACTACAGTACAAATAGCACCTCCTAGATTGAGTAATAGATGCTTCACATGACCATCAGAGGCAAGGGAAAGCCACTGACATGGAAATAATCGAGTCTTGCGAAACTAAAGTTCCTCAATCATTTCATATCCATACTGTTTACGTTAGGCTGCTTTAGCAGGTACTCTGATGAAGAGATTAAGGCTTTGTGGTAAAAGCCTATCAGAAGAGCTGTCCCCAGAGCTTGGCAGTTGGTAAAATGCTATAAATGTGTAAATCCCAGTTCTGGCTGCATAAGGAAGAAAGACTGCAATTTCTCCTTTTCTACTAACCATTTGCTTAAGTTTTGAAGCCTTGTCCATCTATCACCCTGCTTCTCCCCTTGCAGTGGACTCGAACATTCTTTAATGTATCGTCTCATCCACAGATTCAACTTTTCTTCACTTATTTCCTTCTTTTACACTAAAATCTAACTTTCATTCCCATCATTCCACTAAGAAATTTTGAGGGTCATCAAGGACCTTTTTTTTGTTTTAACTTTTTAAAGTCTTTATCCTGCTTCACTTCTTAGCAGCAGCAGATAACAATGCCCATACCCTCCCTCTGCTCTTCGAACCCCACCTTATTTCTAAAGGACGGCAACCCCTGGCATTGAGTTCTTGCCCCTTGCTATCTGTCTTTTGAATTGCTCTTAAGGCTTCAAAACCAGATTCTCCAATTCACATTTCCGGCTCTGACCCCTTTACCTAGGCCATGTGGACTTTTTGCTCTATCGTCTAGGTGTTCATAGACAACATCCTCAACCACACACTCAAAAATCATTACTTGACATGGATTACCTCTGTAGACAGCTAATCATGTACATTTTATTGGGGCTCTTTTCGGTGTTACTTTGAGTGTGTTTTTCTTATTGAGTCTTAGGAGGCACCCTTACCCTTAGGATGCTGACCAGCATACTTTGTCTCGCTTTTCATTTATAACACAATACTTATCACAAGGGCTGGGTGATCACTGGTTTGCCTTGTTTCCTTTTGAGTAATTTCTTAGTCCATAGAGATCTCAACTTATGGAAGTCTTCTGAAGTTCCTTTCAGACGCATACTTGGCTATATTGTTAGGAAGGTTAGGTTGGCTAGAGCTACCTCTTCTTCCCAATCCAGATTCTTCACCTCAAAACTGTGTGCATCAAATATCTTCACCCAGGTAGCCTCTGGTTTGGGGATTCAGGAGATAAGGACCTTCTAGAGAAGTCAGAGCTATGGACTGAGTTGGCTGGAAGCTATCTTAAGTTTTTGATTCACAGGGAACACCTTAAAGTGGCAGCTAATTTCGTGCCATAACCCTAATTCCTTTCTATAGGGATCTACAGAAAATCCCTCCTTATTCTTTAATAAGCTTCATCAGTTTCAGATATTCTTACAAATTTTAGTCTTTGAGACCTTAAAGATTTCTTTAGGACACAGTAGCAGGACAACGCCTAGCACTCTCATTCACAGAAGACTGATCAACAGAGTGTCATGTTACTTGCGTGAAAGTACCCTAATACAATGTGATTCATTTATAAGAGGTCTAGAAAAGAAAATAATTTTCAGTGTCTCTTCAGCCACAAAAAGGACCAGTCAACAGGATGTTCTAGTTCCCCTGACGGGTATAGCTGTCTAATGAAACTTGCATGTGTATTATTATATAGCTTGTGTGACGGACAGAAACGAGTTGGTCAGTGTATCTACCTCATTGCACCCACTTAGGATTTACAATGTAAATCCTACAAAGGAGGCTGAGAGTGCGATGACATTAACCGTTCTGCTTGGAAAACAGTTGGGGTTTCACTACATATCAATAAATTACAATCTTGAACGGCACATTAGTCTTTTCTGAGATTGAATTGTGAAACCTCTGGAAGGCTGATTAACTCAAGTGAGTGGAAAAAGAAAATGAGTTCCTGAACTTGCAAAGGTAGGAGCACTATGTTACTAGATAAGGCCCTGACAGAGCAGACATTTCTACTATTTTACTGGCATTTCTTTTCCTTTACAAACCCAACAAAGAGAAAACTCCATTCCTTTGAAGGACGTTTGCATAACGACCTGCTAGTCATTCTTTTTTTTTTAAATTTTTTTTTTCAACGTTTATTTATTTTTGGGACAGAGAGAGACAGAGCATGAACGGGGGAGGGGCAGAGAGAGAGGGAGACACAGAATCGGAAACAGGCTCCAGGCTCTGAGCCATCAGCCCAGAGCCCGACGCGGGGCTCGAACTCACGGACTGCGAGATCGTGACCTGGCTGAAGTCGGACGCTTAACCGACTGCGCCACCCAGGCGCCCCTAGTCATTCTTGATAAAGACAATAAATTGCAAACTTCTAATTACAAACTACAACAAATCATCATTAAAATAACCCGTTCGAAACTGTCACTAAAGGGATGAGATTACAAAAGAAAGTCAGAATTCAAGATCAAATGATCACTCAAAGTTTGCACAAGTTTGAAACACCCTGAAAAATATTAGCAGGGACTCACACATCTGTATGCCAATGTTCACAGCAGCATTATTAACAATAGCCAAAAGGTGGACTAAACCAAACGCTCACTGTGGTATATATAAAATGTTGCTTTACTTAGACTCTCACAATGGTTTTATGAAAATCTCACTACAAACATCATTCCTTTATGAATTCAATCAACTTCATCTCTTTTTTTTTCTTTAATTTTTTTCTCAACGTTTATTTATTTTTGGGACAGAGAGAGACAGAGCATGAACGGGGGAGGGGCAGAGAGAGAGGGAGACACAGAATCGGAAACAGGCTCCAGGCTCTGAGCCATCAGCCCAGAGCCTGACGTGGGGCTCGAATTCCCAGACCGCGAGATCGTGACCTGGCTGAAGTCGGACGCTTAACCGACTGCGCCACCCAGGCGTCCCAGAGTCATCTCTATAGAAGAATTACATCACTAGTAGCAAGTAGGAACAATATCAACCTAACCTTCATTTTTATTTTTATTTTTTTTAATTTTTTTTTCAACGTTTATTTATTTTTGGGACAGAGAGAGACAGAGCATGAACGGGGGAGGGGCAGAGAGAGGGAGACACAGAATCAGAAACAGGCTCCAGGCTGTGAGCCATCAGCCCAGAGCCTGACGCGGGGCTCGAACTCACGGACCGCGAGATCGTGACTTGGCTGAAGTCGGACGCTTAACCGACTGTGCCACCCAGGCGCCCCTCAACCTAACCTTTAGATCAGTGAGATTTTCCATATGAGCCAAAACATTCTCATGTACTACTACTAGTGAAATAAGTATTCCTTTTCAGTAGGACAGACATTAAGAGACCCACTTACCAAACTTATCCTTAACAAGTTGCTCTGAAGATCTTGAATTTGGGCCACTTGCTGTTTAATGGTTTCTTCCCATCTGGCATGTTGAACTTTTAGCCTAAAATGCAGATCTTAAGATAATTATTCTCACACATAAATTTAAAAAAATACCATATAATTTCTGAACAAATGAGGGTATTATTACATAAATTCTTAAAATTTTATCAAGAGGAAGATTTGGCAATTGTGCCATTTTCCTCTTTGTGTTTTGTGGATAAGGTACAAAATTGAGAGATAAGATGCCACGATTCTGCATTTCAAACTAGCTCAAAGCTGGAATTTGTATCCACTTAACAATGATATACTGGCATAACTAATACATTTCTCATACTACACTGCTTATCTGCTCTATAAATACTCACGCTATTTTCTCTGAGGGTAGAATTCTACTTTTGCATATGATCTTTCATCTCCTCAGCATGTCTTATGGCCTCTGCATGTCGATCCTGTGCTTCTTGCAACTAAAATAAAGAAAAAAATAATTTTAACTACTGACAATCTAATAGAACACCATCACCTATTTCTGTAACTAAATTATTTTCTTTTTTGACTTGAGAGAGTGAGAGAGAGAGAGAGAGAGAGAGAGAGAGAGAGAGAACATGCACAAATGGGGAAGAGAGGCAGAGGGAGAGACAGAGAAAATCGTAAGCAGGCTCCAAGCTCAGGGTGAAGCCTGATGTGGGGCTCGGTCTCATGACCGGTCTCATGATGTGGGGTTTGGGATCATGACCTGAGTGGAAATTAAGAGACAGGACGCTCAACCAACTAAGCCGCCCAAGTGCCCCTGTAACTAAAATCTTATTGGACCCAGTCACACTCTCCCCTACATGCTGATGATGGCTACTTTGAGGTCATAACAGCAGAGTTGAGCTGCTACAACAGAGGCTATGGCCAACAAAGATGAAATGTTTCAATACTCTTACAGAATAGTTTACCAACCTTACTGTACTACAAAAACATAACGTTTTTAATGATTTTAAATTATATATGATCAGATAACCGTACAAATGTATCTACTGGTCAAATGGAGGAAATCTAGGAAATTGCCTTATGGTAAACATTTCGGTTTTCACATTACAAGCACTGCATCAACTATGATTTTAAATTTTCACATAGGTGAATGACATTGTTATTCTCGTGATGATAAAACTGAACATGCTGTTTTCAGTGACAACAAGATATTTCATGGAACAGACTGAGAAGCAGTATCCTAGTAGGAGCCAGAATGCCTGGGTCTGAATTCCCAATTCTGCTGGTTATGAGCTGTACGACCTTGAGTACACTACCGAAAACTTCCGTGTGTCAGTCTCTGCATCTGTAAAATGAAGGTAATAACATCACCTACTGGGGCACCTGGGTGGCTCAGTCGCTTCAGTGTCTGGCTCTTGATTTCGGCTCAGGACATGATTTCAGGGTCATGTGATTGAGCCCCACAATGAGCTCTGTGTGGACAGCGAGGAGCCTGTTTGGGATTCATTCTCTCTCTCTCTCTCTCTCTCTCTCTCTCTCTCTCTCTCTCTCTCTCTCTCTCTCTCTCTCTCTCTCTCTCTCTCCCACCCCCGTCTTTCTCTCTCTCCCTACTTGCCCTTCCCCACAACCTCTTTCTCTCTCTCTCTCTCTGTATCTCTGAAAACAAATAACCTTAAAAAAGTGATCTCAAAATAAATACTAATAGTATCTACTTCACTGGGATGTTGGGAAGATTACAATAGGAAAAAACACATGAACAACTTAGAAGGGTACGTGGCACACAGTCAGCTCTAAATGTCTGCATTGATTCCTGTTGCTATATTTTGCGTTCCAATACAATGTGATACTTCAGGCAGGTGGCATGCCAATACAAGTGGTCCCCATACAAATTATACTGAAGTTATTCTTTATTCTACCACAAGTGGCAGCAAATGGGGAGCTTGAGGCCCAGAATCTCTCCTCAGTACTTCAAACAACTTTGCCAATGCCACTAACCAACAGTACTTTTTTCCACTTATAATCCTTTTAACTGACTTCCACTCTATACCACTCAGTGGACAATGTTCACAGACTACAGTAGAAATAGCCCCTCCTTGATTCAGTAGTAGATCCTTTACATGACCATCGGAGGCAAGGGAAAGCCACTGACATGGAAATAATAGAGTCTTGATAAAATAAAATTCCTCAATCATTTCATGTCCATACTGTTTATGTTAGGCTGCTTGAGCAAGGGTTATGGGCTCTGATGGCCATGCACTTGAAAATCCACAAGTATCTTTTGAATCCTCAAAAACAAAATCCAAAAAAAAAAAAAAAACTCCTACTAAATTTCCTACTTTAAAAGCAATTACACATAAAAATCAAAAAGTGTATACATATATATATATATATATGTTAAAAACCAGAACATTAAAGCAGAAGCCCTTGTACGTGCTCTCTGGATCTAAACTACCTTTTCGGCCTCATTTGGCCATTAACTCTATAAACTGAGCATGGAAGTTCAGGGTTAGGATAATGGAATGCTGACCTTACCAACAATATAAACAATCGATTAATGCATGTTTCCTCTGTTATATATATGTGTATATATATATATATACACATATATACGTGTATATGTATAAAATATATATATACATATATATAATATATATCTAACATACTGTCTTCTTACGCTATAAACTAAAGAAAAGGTTACTAAGAAAATCGGAAGGAAGGGGTGCTGGGTGGCACTGTCGGTTAAAGGTCAGCCTCTTGACTTTGGCTCAGATCATGATCTATACTTCTTGCGTTCAAGCCCCATGATAGGTTCAGCACTGGCAGTGTGGAGCCTGATGAAGATTCTCTCTCTGCCCCCGCTTCCCCTACTAACATGCTCTGTCCACTCTCTCTCTCAAAATAAATAATTAAAAAAAAAGAAGAAAAATAAAATCATAAGGAACAGAAAATACGTTTACAGGAGAGTACTCTATTTATTGAAAAATATCTGTGTGTAAGTGGACTCCCACGGTACAAACCCACCTGGTTCAAGGGTCAACTGCATACCTGTATGATGTCTCCACCAAGAGATTACTGGAACTTAACATAGAGCCAAATTAGAAAATCAAAACCCCGTTCCTACTTTCCCATTCTTTTCTGGACACTATGGCCATTTTATTGGCCTTCAGACATCTTCACATTTCAAACAAGTATTTTCTTGGGGGGCCTGGGTGACTTAGTCGACTAGGCGCCCAACTTTGGCTCAGGTCATGTTCTCAATTTCATGAGTTCGAGTCCTGCATTGGGCTCCTTGCTCTCAGTGCAGAGCCTGCTTTGGATCTTCTGTCCCCCCACCCCGCTCTCAACAATAAACAAACATTCACCAAACAAAGTATCCTCAATATATAGTAAGTCACTAAAAGCCACTGCGATCATTTTGTCTTCTATTTCTATAGCACGCTTTACAGTTTACAAAACGTTGCCACATTTGTTCATTCCACATAACCAAGAGGTGGGTATTAGTGCCATTTTTAGGAACGAGGTCATTGACATTCAAGCAAGTTTTTCCAAGATGCCACAGCTAGGAAGTGACGGAACCAAGATGCTAGCATGTCTTTTGATTTCAAGTACAGTGCTTGTAGCATTATGCAGCAGCTGCCTGAGCCTAAGAGATCAGGACCTTTTCACCTCCTTCCCTAGTTGTCACCTTAGAATAGGTCATCATTACTTTACTTACATTACCACAAGTAGGACTGCGAAGTTATTTTAATTATCCAAAATGGGTTTTACTTATTGAAGCACCACTAAACCAAACTGTGGTCATCATAATCCCAATGCTCCTTGTAGATCTACTTGACAATCCAAATATATTATTATCAAGTCCCAGGCCATATCTTTGGAAGGTTCAAGTTGTAAACACCATAATCCAAACTCTTTCTGGATGTCAGGAGGAGTCTGACACATGATCCCATATACACCACAGGATCATACACTTGGCCATACGTTGACCTAGAGTAATTCTTTAGTGTTTCAGATACCTTAACTTCAAAACCCAAACTCATTCCCTCCAAGCCTTCGTTTTCTGCACTAATACTACACAACTTTCATTACGTCTGCAAATTAGCAGAACTCTACTATGCTGTGTGCTCATAATTAACACATAATTATTTTATCACATATAGGAAAACATAGAAGGAAGTTGTTTCTGTGGGCAAATGCAGAGATGAGAGAGTGAAGTCAAAGCATCTCTTGGACGTTTTAACATCACTCCATGCTTATACTTAAAAATAAGAAGAAGACAGTACCTCAGGAAGAGAAGGTGATTCTACATCTTCCTCTTCTCCTAATTCTAATGCTGACATCATATCTAGAGAATACGGCCACAGATAAATTAATGAAAACATGTGTTACTATGAACTTTAAACACATACACAAGTCTATCTCCATTCATGAATATTTCAATAAAATAAAAGCAATAGCAGAAAAGATGTTCAGGGGGTTCAAGATTTTCCGGAAGTAAAAGGGGGTCGTACTTGGGATACTCAGAAAGAAAGATAGCAACAGAAAAATATCTTCACGAAAAAAGGATAATATATTTGGATCTACATACTTTTAGATTTTTCTCATACTAGTATTGAATCATAGGAAAACAACTCACAGAGATTCACTAGCTTACCACTTCTGCAATTTTTATGCACTCCACCAGCAGAAGTCACACTGTCATTAACTGTTTGCTCTGGTGGCACATTTTCAATAATACCAACACCATCTTCCTTTGCTTCCATTGCTGACTTTGCTGTTCCTTCCTAGAAAAACAGCACAGAACAAAAACCCAACTTCAGAAAAACATCACATTAATTCATTTGGTCATGCACTCACCCACTCGGAAAGACAAGCACATACTGTATCTGTCAAGTCACAGCCACGATCCGGGGAGGAGCTGGAAAGAGAAATAAAAGACAGACCTGTTCTATATGCTAGTAGCGGTAGAGATGCATGAAAACAGGTAAGGACAGAAAAATACCATCCTCTAGTTCTACAAGGGAAGTGAATAACATACAGTGAACGCACAAAGGAGGAAACACTTACATTTGGGAAGCTCAGCAAACGCTGGGAAGATAGGGCTGTATCTTAAAAGACAAAGTGCACGGGGAGGGTGTGAAGGGCATTCTAGAATGAGCAAAAGGATCAAGTATGAAATAACATAGTAAGTGACAACACCTATGCAATATGGCAAACCTGGAACAGAGTTATTGGGAATGGGATAGACAGAGAGATATTACCGGAACATCAGGACGAAACCAAAAAAAAAAAAAAAAAAAAAAAAGAGCAGTGTTATGCTAGAACAAGAATTTTCTCCTTCAGGTAATGGGGATCCATTGAATAAGCAGAGGAGTGACCTCGTCACAAGTATATTTTAGAAAGGTCACTCTGGCAATGTAGGATGTAGGACAATGTAGGCAATGTAGGATGAACGTAAAGACAGCAAAACCAGAAGAGTACTGCAAAATTATAGGTGAGAGAGTGAATTACAGGAATAACATATGAAAAATGGGAAGCAGGTACAAACTATCGAATGTGGTGAGTGACAGCATGCGGTCATTTCAGGGAAGTTCGGAGTCCAGGACTTTTCCTGTTTCGGGAATGCTATTTATTAGACGAGGGAACACAAATGACAGAGCAGATTACAAAGAGTCGGGAAAGAGGAAAGGGAAAGCGTCAGAAACAATGTCTTTAAACTAGGGCATATTAAATTTAAAGTACCCCGTGGACGTAGGAAGAAAATGTTAGGGCCGCCTGGATGCCTCAGTCAGTTAGCACCTGACTCTTGATTTTGGCTCCGGGCATGATCTCACAGTTCATGGGTTCAAGCCCCCCATCTGGTTCTGCGCTGACAGTGCAGAGTCTGCTTGGGATCTTCTCTCTCTCCCTCTGTCTCTCTGCCCCTCCCCACTTGTGTTCTCTCTGTCTCTCTCTCCAATTAATAAATGAATAAACTTAAAAAAAACAAAAAGACAGAAAATTCAGATCAATACAGTTCAAGTAAGAAAAAAGCCCATCATAAATATCTATAAAACATATTGAACTGATATAATAATGCAAACCTACACAGAACTCTGAAGTTGTGAAAAGGAAAGTAAAGGGAGGCGGGAGGAGTTCAGATGGCAGAGGAGGGGGATCAGAATTTCCCTTGTCCCTCAAACACAGCAGTATTGAGGTCACAACACTTGGAATGCCAGAAACACAGGCTGCAGAAGGACAGAAAAATCTCCACATGTGCAAACAGACAGCTTGGCGGGACAGAAGTGTGTGTATGTGAATTGGAAGAAATAAAATGGGCAGCACAGGCATAGAGTGGGGGAAGCCCTTTGGTGGAGAAATGAAAGGAAGAGAGAGAGGCTGTGGGAAGTGCATTTGGATAAGAGAAAACCTGTCCGGACCACCGACCAAGGAGAGGTCCAGAGAGCCAGTTTCTACTTTGCAAAACAGCCTTAGAAGCCAAAAAACAGAATGTTCAAGTTTTCCAGACTTTCTCTAGACCAGAGCTGCCACCTCCCATGCCTGGTGGGGAGGGAGCCGCCCTTAGGCTTGGTAGCAATCTCAGGGCTACACTGGGAGAGAACACCTTGAGTATGGTGGAAAGAGGAGGTATTGCCCTGCCCAAGGGAAAAAGACGAGCCAGGCACGAGCCAGAGGCCCTCTGTCCACTGCGCACAGTGGTGCAACTCCACTACCAGGTCCGAGCAAAGCGGGATCCTACAAGGTTTTGAATCCCAGCTCAGTGCTCAGGGAGCACAGGAGACTGTGCAGCAGGGCAAGCCGGCCCCCCAGGCTATTCTGTGAGGATGGCCTAAACAGTGAGTTTTGAGACACCTCGTGTGGGCAGGAGAGATTGGGAGGTCGCCATTTCTCTCCCCATGACCTACATCGTGGGGCTTCAGGGAATGGACAGTGAGCCTCCGTGGAGGCAGCCTATTACACCAAACCCTGCCTCTCTGTGCCTGGTAACTGCTTCTCTATGGGAGTGAGACTGACACTGATGGGACCAGACAGCCCCTCCCCTAGACCAGCACAGCCACCAGTCCCAGGCACCAACAGACAACTCTCCTCTGGTTTTCTTAGTTTTTTTGTTTGTTTTCATTTGAATTATAGTTCTTTTTATCTTTCCTTTTCTTTTTTAATGTTTATTTCTGTATTTTGAGAGAGAGTGAGTGATCAAGCAGGAGAGGTACAGAGAGAGGGAGAGAGAGAGAGAATCCGAGGAGGATCCATGCTCTCACTGCAGAGCCTGGTGGGGGTATTGAACCCACCAACAGCGAGAACATGACCTGACCCAAATTCAAGAGTCAGACGCTTCACCAACTGAGCCACTCAGGCGCCCATCTTTTCTTTCCCTTTCTTGTCTTTTCCCTTTTTTCTGGTTCTACCCTCCTCTTTCCTCTTCTCCCTCTGGAATCAGGGAGAAGAGGAAGTGTATGTATATATATATTTACATATGTAAATAAACATATATATATATATATACATATATACACATATATACATGTATATTTGTGTGTGTGTGTGTGTGTGTGTGTGTGTGTGAGAGAGAGAGATTCTTTGTTCTTCTGTTCTGGTTCCTTGTTTGTTTGATCGGGCATTTTCTCTATACTTTTCCAGATCTCCTTCATTTTCCTCCCTCTCTTTCTACATTAAGCCCTAGAGCTCCTTTGAGTCACTGCCTGGTCTTTTTTTCCACTCCTGTCACTTCTCTCTTTGTTTGGGCTAAGGATTCTTCACCACCCTCTTCTCCTTTTTCCCAAGATTACATCAACAAACAAATCAAAGCACACCGGGTGGAAGGCCCAAACTACCACTCCAAGTAGTGTGAGAAGCAAGCAAAGATGCACCAAAAGAGTGCACACAACACACCCCAAAAACACTCGTTCGACTGCCAGGCTCTGGACAGTGTGTGACCCCTTCTTAATACAGTAGTACTCACAGGTGTGGGACACAGAACAAGCTATTACAACACATAAAGGACAGGAAACTAGCCAAAACGACAAAACGGAAGAATTCTCCTCAAAAACAATTCCAGGACGAAAGGACAGCCAGACAAGTGCTCAAAAGAGACAGAAACAATATATCTGATCAAGTTTTTGGAATCGTCACGTTGAATGCTGAAAACGAAATGTTGTAAAGGAGATACAACATAAACTAGATGCAGTGACAGCAAGGATGGGTAAAGAAGCAGACAGAATCGGTGAAACAGAAGATATGGACAAAGATGAAGCAGAGAAAGGAAAGAAACGAAATGACTAGACCACGAGGCAGGTACCAGAGATCTAATTGATTCAGTAAGACGAAATAATAGCCACATCATAGGAGTCCCAGAAGAAGAAGAGTGAGAGAAAGGGGCAGAAGGTTTATTTGAACAACTTATAGCTGAGAGCTTCCCTCATCTGGGGGAGGAAACAGGCATCCAAGTCCTGGCAGCACAGAGAATTCCCTTCCAAATCAACAAAACCAGGTCAACACCACAACATGTTCAAAGCGAAACCGGAAAAATACAAAGATCAAGAGAGAATTCTGAAAGCAGCTAGGGACAAACGGGGCTTAATCTGCAAGGGAAGACACATAAGGGTAGCAGGAGACCTGTCCAATGAAACTTGGCAGGGCAGAAGGGAGGGGTAGGAAACAGTCAATGTGATAAATGGGAACATATGCAGCAAAGAATCCTTTCCCCAGCAAGGCTGTCATTTAGAATAGAAAATGACAGAAAGGCTTTCCAAGACAAACACAACCTAATGGAGTTCATGAACACTAAATCAGCCCTGCAGGAGACCCTAAGGGGCGACTCTGTGAGTGGAAAGCAGCAGAGACTACAAAGGACCAGAGGCCTCACCAAAAGCATGAAACCTTCAGATAACACAATGACACTAAATCCATATCTTTAACTAATCACTCTGAGTGTGAATAGACTCAATGCCCCAATCAAAAGACACAGGGAATCCGAATGGATAAAACACAAAACAAAACCAAAGAACAAGATCCATCTATATGCTGTCAACAACACACTGATTTTAGCCCCCAGGACACCTCCAGAGTCAAAGTGAAGCTATGGGGAACCACCTATCATGCTACTAGAAGTCAAAAGAAAGCTGGAGTCACCACACTTCCACCAGAAAGACTAGATTTTAAACCAAACACTGTAGTAACAGATTCAGAAGGACATTATATCGTAATTAAGGGGTCTATCCATCAAGAGGAGCTAACAATTATAAATGTTTATGTCCCCAAAGTGAAAGGCCCACATGTATGGATCGATGAATCACAAACATGAATAAATGTATACATACAAATACCATGATTGTAGACGACTTTAAGACTCCACTCGGGGCAATAGGCGGATCGTCAAGGCAGAAAATCAGTAAGAAAACACAGATCCTATGTGTCATTGGACCAGATGTATTCAGATATACATACATATATATTGGCCTTAATATATACATTTACATACATGGATATCAACACCGATATATTGAGATCTCTTCGTCCAACAGCAGTAGAATGCACATTCTTCTTAAGTCCACATTGAACATTCTCCAATATAAATGACATCCTGGGTCACAAAACAGCCCTCCACAAATATAAAACGACTGAGATCATACCTTGCATATTTTCAGATCACAACAACAAGCACTTGGTCATTCTTTCTCTCTCTCCCTCCCTTTCCAAGAGGAATACAAACATTACAAAAACATTTAGCTCACCTCCTTCCAAGAAAGAGAAGAAAAGAATAATAAACCTTGTGGGGCAATGAGTCCTGGATGGAAACCACACACAGACAGTAGAATTCCATAACCAATATGTTGACAATGGAGTTGACAGAAAGTGATGTACTAAAAGAACAGACACTAAAGAAATGTTTTCTGCAAAGACAAATTAGGGTAGGGGTAAATCATTAAAAAAGAGCATGGTGGGGGGGGGTGGGACACGTCGGTGGCTCAGTCAGTTCAGCCTCCAATTTCAGCTCATGAGTCATGATCTCCCGGTTTGTGGGTTTGAGACCTTCATTGAGCTCTGTGTTGACAGCTCGGAGCCTGGAGCCTGCTTTGGATTCTGTGTCTCCCTCTGCCTCTACCCCTACCCCGCTTGCACTCTGTCTGTCTCTCTCTCTCTCTCCAATATAAATAAACTTTTAAAACATAAAAATTACATTAAAAACTATGGGGGGAGAAGAGGAAAAAAGGAAACAATATAAGACACGACCAATCAATCAAGCATGAGCTTAAGACAAGGAAGAAAAGGAGAAATGTGAGCAAAATAAGGTAAGTGGAAACAACATATATTTTTCAACAGGTACATAAGTAGGATTGGGAATATACTATGAACAGTAGTGTATATATATATATATGTTATATATATCTATATAGTATATATAGATATAGTATACATATATAGTGTATATATAGTGAATATATATAGTGTATATATATAGTGTATATATATAGTATATATATAGTGTATATATATGGCATATATATATACACTATATGTATATAGTGTATATATATATACTATATATATATACTACATATATATAGTATATATATAGTATATAAATATATAGTGTATGCATATATAGTATACATATATATAATGTATACGTAAAACAGAGGCTTTGATTCACAGTGTATCCCTAATAATACTGACTTTTAGCACTCTACAGTTATCTGGTTATAAATACTGTAATATTTAAGTTTTTTCACTATAAAATAAATTGTTCGATTACTGGCATCTATCGCTTCCTAAAAGCTATAAATTCTTACTGGACCAACGAAAAAACAGAAAAAGAAAGGTTTCTAACACATCAACTTTCACTATGGAGAAAGAACTGGGAATGAGAATTCTAGAAAGAAATGTGAACCTTCAAAGGATGTATGTGACGGGACACAGATGGGGTTGAAAAAACAAAGGCTGAGGACTTTTTCTCTGCAATTCTAAGCTCACAATGGGAGGAGACTAAAAATATATGGTAACCTTCTTTCGTATGTAACTCCTGATTTTCTCAATAGAATTCCTTTGCGTTTATACGTATTAAACACTAAACGGAATATAAACTGAAGCCTGACTTTTTAAATTCACATATCTAATTGTGATACATCATGCGTATTTCATTACTTTTCAAATTCCATTCTACGGAATTCCATTTCCCTACTCATTTTTTCACATTCAAAACCTATGACATTGCTTCTTCCAAGCAAGACTTCATTCTAGGAGCTCCAGGAGTCAAACAAGTATGTTTCCTAACCTCCAGTAGCTTATAATGATTTAGGGGCTTTGAAAGGAATATTTAAATAACTATCAGATGTCTGAAACTTTAAATTTTAGAATCAGACACAAGGACTAGGAGGAGATATTTTTAAAAGCTAGAATATGAAAGATTTCTGAAATTAGAAACTTGACAACTTGGCTAAGAAGAGCCTCTGCTCATAGGACTACTCTTCTCAGCAAAATACGTATTCTTCAGGGAGATGCACAATTTTAACTTACTCTTCATGGAGTTATTTCAAAAATACAGGGAAACACCTTTGTAAGGTAAATGTTGAGAAATAATGTAAACATCTAAGTTTCTACATTTTCTATATTATTTTAGTCTAAATATAGAACAAAGGATAGAGACAAGGAAAATCCTGTATCTCGCTCTCAAAATAAAAAATTGCCTGGGGCGGGGGCAACATACAATAGATAATTGGATCCAATAAGATTTCATTAGGCTTCAGTATTATCAGTCATGTTAGTATCACAGTAAGCATCCTTATCCTTAACCAAATGTCATATTTCCTCCATTATGGGAAAGCTTTTCCCAATATAATTCAACGGTCATTATATATTTTCCAGCCCATTCTTTTCTCAGCCCCCACCCCTAGGATTTACCAAAGTAAAACAAAACAAAACAAAACAAAAAATTCAACGTGTCATGTATCTGTCAAGGGGTTTGTTCTTGCTAAATTTCCATTACACACATAAAATGATGATGCACAGGCTACTCTTAAATTTTCAGAGTAAATAAGGGAGAAAACTAAATTCAGAGCAGGAAAGTGAGTTTCACAGGAGGGTACTTTACCTTGGTACCGAAATCTACGTCTTGGCTAGCTGATGTAGGCCATGAATCTCCAGGACCAGGTTTGTCAGAAAGCCTTTAGAGCAAAAATATACAACAAAAACATGTTCACTTTTTTAAAAACAAAATTTCAAAAATTAAGTGAAAGGTCAGCTATCTGTTTATTCAACGAAGTTTCTTATTATAATTAAAAGTTGGCCTCTGTTTTTTCCACTAAGTTTTATTTTAATTCCAGTAATATTAACATCCAGTAGGGGCGCCTGGGTGGCGCAGTCGGTTAAGCGTCCGACTTCAGCCAGGTCATGATCTCGCGGTCCGTGAGTTCTAGCCCCGCATCAGGCTCTGGGCTGATGGCTCGGAGCCTGGAGCCTGTTTCCGATTCTGTGTCTCCCTCTCTCTCTGCCCTCCCCCGTTCATGCTCTGTCTCTCTCTGTCCCAAAAATAAATAAAAAACGTTGAAAAAAAAATTTTTTTAAAAATCCAGTGTTATATTAGTTTAAGTTGTACAATACAGTGATTCATCAACTCCATACTCACCCCGTGCTCATCATGACAAGGGCACTCACTCCATCATCCCCATCACCTCCTTCACGCCGCCCACCACACACCTCCTCTCTGGGAACCATCTGTTCTCGGCAGTTAAGAGCCTGTTTCTTGCTTTGTCCCCCCTTTTTTCTCTCCCTTTGCTCATCCGTTGTTTCTTAAGTGCTACACGAGTAAAATCATATGGTGTTTGTCTTTCCCTGACTTTGCTTAACATACTACTCTCAGGCTCCATCCAGGTGATTGCAAATGGCAAGAGTTCATTGTTTTATGGTTGAGTAATATTCCAGTGTGTGTGTGTGTGTGTGTGTGTGTATGGATATACATATTCCACACACACATACATATAAGACTTCTTCCTCGTTCACTCATTTGTCAAAGGACGCTTGAGATGGCTACTGGAAATAATGCTGCAATAAACACAGGGGTGCGTGTGTCCCATGGAATTCGTGTTTTTGTATTCTCTTGGGTAGTATCCAGTAGTGCAATTACTGGATCATAGGATAGTTCTGTTTTTAAGTTTTTGAGGAACCTCCATACTATTTTCCACAGGGGCTTCACCCACTTGCATTTCCACCAACAGTGCAAGAGGGTTCCCTTGTCTCCACATCCTCGCAGACACTTGCTTCTTGTGTCCTGGAGTTTAGCCATTCTGACAGGTGTGACGTGGCATCTCGTTGTAGTTTTGGGGAGCATCTTTACATGTGTCTGTTGACCATCTGTATGGTGTCTTTGGAAAAATGTCTGGTCATGTCTTCTGCTCATTTTGAAACTGGGGTTTTTTGGAGGGGGGTGTTGACTTGTATCAATTTTTTATACATTGTGGATACTAACCCTTTACTGGATTTGCAAAACATTTGCAAATATGTTCTCCCATCCCAGAGGTTGCCTTTTAGTTTTGACGGTTTCCTTCATGGTGCAAAAGCTTTGTAGCTTGATGTAGTCCCCATAGTTTGTTCTTGCTTTGTTTCCCTTGGCTCAGGAGACAGAACTAGTAAAATGTTGCTACAGCCACAGTCAGACAAATGACGGCCTGTGCTCTCTTCAAGGATTTTTTTTTTTATGGTTTCAAGTCTCACACTTAGGTCTTTAATACATTTTATTTGTGTGTATGGTAAATAAATTGCTCCAGGTTCATTCTTTGCATGTGGCTTGTCCACTCTTCCCAACACCATTTGGTGAAGAGACGGCCTTTTCCCCACTGCATAGTCTTTCCTGTTTGTGGAAGATGAACTGACCATACAGTGGTGGATTTAGTTCTGGGTTTTCGGTTCTAGTCCATTGAGCTATGTGGCTACTTTTTACGCCAGTACCCACCATACTGTTTGGATTACTACAGCTTTGGAATAAAATTGAAATCTGAGATTGCGATACCTCCAGGTTTCCTCTTTTGCAATATTGCTTTGGCCATTCAAGGTCTTTTGTGGTTCTATACAACGTTTAGGATTGTTTGTCTAGCTCTGTGACAAATGCTGTTGGTACATTGACAGGGATTGCATTACATCTGTAGATTGCTTTGGGTAGTGTAGACACTTTCAAAATAAGTATTCTTCCCATCTATGAGCATCGGATGTCTTTCTCTTTCCGTCACCTTCAATTTCTTTCATCAGTGTTTTACGGTTTCAAGAGTACAGGTCTTACAAAATTTGGACCCCGTTTTAAAAAAGCTTTCCATTCGCTGTTTTGCCTCCACCTCTCCTAACCTGTGAAATCTCCAGGAAAGACCCAGTCTGAGTTTCCATAACCAAGGGTGACAAGCAGGGAATTCTCTGAAATGGTTGAAAATTAAATCTACAAACGTTACCACAATGACTTCTCACCTCACATCTGTCAGAATGGCACAATTTCAACACACAGGAAACAACAAGGGATGCTCAGGGTGTGGAGAAAAAACAACCCTTGTGCACTGGTCGGGATGTAAATTGGTATCGCCACAGTGAAAGCCAGTATGGAGGGGCCTCAACAAATTAAAAATACAAATACCATAGGATCCAGTAATTCCACTACTGGGTATTTCGTTACCCAAGGGAAATGGAATACTAATTTGAAAAGATATATGCACCCCTATCTTTATTATAGCATTATTTACAATAGACAAGATATGGAAGCAACCCAATTGTCCATCAACAGATGAACAGACCATGTATACACACACCCATACACACACACACACACACACACACACACACACACACTGGAATATTACACAGCTATAAAACAGAATGAGATCTTGCCGTCTGCAATAACATGGATATACCTAGATGGTATGAGGCTAAGTGAAATAAGTCAGAGAAAGACAAATCCTATATGATTTCACTTCTATGTAGAATCTAAAAAAGGGAACAAATGAGCAAACAGAGAAAAAGCAGAAACAGACCCATAAATACAGAGAATTGACTATTGCCAGAAGGGAGGGGAGGTGAAGGGATGGACAAAGTGGGTGAAGGGGAGAGGGAAGTTCAGGGTTCCAGTTATAGAATGAATAAATCACAAGGATCAAAGGTACAGCATAGGGAATCTAGTCAGTGGTATCGTAATAGCATTATACGTTAACAGATGGAAGCGACACTTATGGCGGGCATGGTGGACCATCCAGGGTTGTTGCATCACATTTACATTGTGTGTCAGGTAGACATCCGATTAAGTAAATTTACCAAAGTAAATGTTTCTATGATATGAGTGGAAGTACTAACTAGAGAATAAAAGATAAAAACTTACCAAGGTCAACTCTTTTCCTCCACTGGTCTTGCCTTATTTTGGTCCATCATAACTAGCAAGACCTTCCACGCCTTCAGGGGCATTCAGCTACCCAAGAAGACAGACTGCAAACAAAATGGTCCTGGTAGTTGTGCCTCTATTTCTCTATACGCTGCCTGAATATTTTCTTCCCGATGAGCTCCCACTCCTATATCACTCTTTGGCATGGCTCAGTGGCTTTCTCCAACCTTTCAATTTTTAGGTTGTGAAGGCACAGACTCCTACAACAAGGATGGGCTCAAATGACCGAGGGTAGGAGCCATGTCCTGCTCCTGGAGAACAAGCGAATTGGGAGTCTCAGTCATCCACACAGTCACCTCAACACAGGCATGTTATCACCTATCCAGATGAAGCTCCCTTACTGATTTGACAAGTCAGTCCTACCCGTGCCCAGCCCTCCAGGTACATGGGAAGGGCATCACAGATTTAGGCAAAGAGTGGAGTGAGGAGACAGCTTGCCTTGGGCCATACATCTCTGTTGTTCAGAATCTCCACCCCCCACCCCCAATTCCTTCAGTGGATCTAAGCCATCCTCCCTCAGTTGGGGTGGAAGTAGATGATATCATAGTTTTACTTGCTGTAAACAGACTCTTCCCA
Source organism: Prionailurus bengalensis (assembly GCF_016509475.1). Lineage (NCBI taxonomy): Eukaryota > Metazoa > Chordata > Mammalia > Carnivora > Felidae > Prionailurus > Prionailurus bengalensis. The sequence goes on from NW_025091160.1 coordinate 91,433, forward strand.
GCAGCTCAAATGATTTTTAATCTCTCTCATCAGAAAATCTGAAGTATGCTCGCACCTTCAATGAACCCAACACACACAAAACCAGAAACCTGGTCAGGACCCTCTTGAACACTCTAGTTGAATATGCCTTTCTAAACAACTCCCCTAATCCTGGGTCCTTCATTCGTGTCATTCGCCTTTATCTTACTTGGCATAAACCCCCATATTCTGACGTCTCTTCTAAAACTCTTATTCCTATCCAACTCAGTGTTGTTCTTCTTGAAACCTGCTCTCCTCTGCTAATTCGATTCTTACTCTCCTTCATTGTATTCATAAGATACACTCTCCAGCTTTCTATTATTAAAACATTTGCCTGCAAGATGAAGACAAAAAAGAAACAAGTAAAGGAAAGAAAGAAACCAAGAAAAGAACCCGAATTGAAATCTCATTTCTGTCACTTATCATATCCAAATAGGTCACTTCAATCTCTTTTGAGTTTCAAGTTCTCCATGGAAACAACCATTGGGCAAGGAGGTTAAACAGAGGTTGAAGTACCAGAGGGTATTTTGATGAATTAATCTCTGAGGTTCCCTAAATCATGAGATTCTAAGTGCTTTTGATTTGGCCTCTGGAGAAATGGAGAGTCCTTCGCTGGCAGAAGTGGAAAAATTAATGGAAAAAAAATACCAAGAAAATCAGAGAAAAAAGTTAAAAGGCAAAAACACAGTACAGAAAAGTCATGGGGAAACACAACTCCAAACAAAGAAAAAGCTTCCTAGAACTAGTCAAGGGTACTAGCCCAAAGGGAAACCAGACTGGGAACTTAGGCAACAGAGAATCATAGAGCAAAATCCTCAAAAGAGAGGCTGAATTTAATTAACGTAACATGGTCTACAACTAGATATCCTTCCCTTACAGAAAAATCATTTGGCTCAAAAGAGGAGATATCACCACATCTAAGGTGCTGCCTGACAAGATCTTGCTTATTATGTAAAAGCCGTGACACCATGGCCATAGCTGACATCCACCCTAAAATCTCTGATGGTAAAAGCAAGGGACTAGTTGCCACTGCACTAATGACTTTTGTCAGCACTAGTGGTCAAGTATATAAGGGCAAATGCTTGGACTAACCTGGATTCTTAAGAAAACCCTCAATTAGAGTTCCGACATCATTACCTTTGACATTCTGAGTTGATCTGCACTAGGATCTCTATCTTCATCTCAGAGCTGCTGAGGAACCAGAGAATGGATGTGGAAGCTTCACGGGCTGATGGGCAAAGCCCTCAGCTACTCATTAACTATGCAATCATGGGGCGAGTAATCCACCTCCCTGAACCACATTTGCCAAAGAAATAAAAGGTAGGCTACAATAACACAGCTACTTTGCAAAGCTATGCAGTGACTATATAACTGAACAGATGTTACCCATAAGACATAGTGTCTAGTCCAGGGTAGAACACACAACAACTGCTTTTGTTCTCTGCGTTCCCTTAGGAAACACATAATTTTCACTTCATTCATTTCCTTTCCTTTCCTTTCAATTTCATTTCATTTCATTTCATTTCATTTCATTTCATTTCATTTCATTTCATTTCATTTCATTTCATTTCATTCCTTTATACTTTGAGAGTGAGTGCACACAGAAAGAGGGGAAGAGATCCCATGGAGCCTGTCAGCGCAAAACCCGACGTGGGGCTTGAACTCACAAACCTGAGTGGAAATCAAGAGTCACACCCTTAACCGACTGAGCCCCCCAGGTACCCCAACAAATGTGATTTTTACAAATCCATAAAAATCCTACCTGGTTATAGAGTCTTCCTCAGCATTCTTATCTCCTCCTAGAGAAGAAAGCAAAATACATGTTAAATCAACAATCGAAAAATAGAGGAAATTACAAGTGTACGGCTTATGATTTGTTAAAAAGTATGCCTTTGGGACCACACCTGGAAACCGCACTACACTGAATGGTAATTATACGATTGGTAGGGTTCAAGCACTAAGAAATCTTACTTTCTCCTCCTTATTGACCAAAAGCAAGAATAGGTTTTATCAGAATTTGACACCTACAGGTGAACCGATGTTTCCAATGACCATCACTGACTGACTCTATGACACTGGAGAAAAATGGTATCGTTAGGAGAATGATGGTCGTAAGCTGACAATGTCAAACTGAAACTACCATGATTTTTCTGGACTTCCACTACTAGAGGAGTTAAAAGACAGTATCTTTATTTTGCTCTAACACGGCAGAACTGCCCCAGCCTTCAGTAGAGACTGTTCACTTTTAGGATGAAACACTGCCTCACAAAGTGTGCTCTATAGCTATTGTCCTTTGCAGCATGGCCACACCATAGCAAACACACTCTTCCCTGACCTTATTTCCAATGGCAAGGTAAGTAAGAAGGATTTGGCATTCCGCTTTGATAAAGTTCTAACCTCTTGGGACTGTCTTCTTCCATTGCTAGAGCGTCTGTCTACACCCACCGCACATCACAGAGGAGGATGATCCCAATGTGAGTGCTATGTAGTGGTTCATGATGTCATTTTTCTCAACCCTCCCCATTAGGTGACACACAGCTAGAGAAATCATGCTTTTTTTCATGGAAGGCATAGGTCATCAGATCCTCTACTGAAGAGCAACAAAACAAAACAAAGGGCAAAGAATGTCTTGAATGCCGACCTTCAATTACCAGGGAATTTTAACTTTCTAAACATTCAAAGATATCCACCGTATGATTCTAACTATATGACACTCTGGAAAGAGCACGGCTATGGAGGTAAGGGTTGGGGTGAATGAAGGGATAAAGGGGTACAGCACAGAGGACTTTTAAGGCAGTGAAACTCTTTCACACGATACCACAAAGGTGGATTCACATCATTACACATTTGTGAAAACTCATAGAATCTAGAACACCAAGGATGAACACTAATGCAAATTAGAGACTGGGCCTCAAAATGAAGAGTTAGTGTCCATACAAAATGCACCACTGCTCTCAGGGTGCCTGGGTGGCTCAGTTGGTTCAGCATCCAAGCCTGGATCTGAGCTCATGTCATGATCTCACAGTTCATGGGATCAAGTCCTACATCAGGCTCTGTCCTGACAGCACAGGATTCTTTCCCCCCTCTCCCCTGCCCCTTTGCTGCTCACACACATGCATGCTCTCTTGCTCAAAACTAAACCAAGGAACTGAAACAAATATACTACTAAAAATGGACCACTGTCGTGCAAGATGTTGACAACAGGGGAGGCTAGGTGTGTACAGGGGTATGGTATATGGAGACTCTGTACTTTCGATTATATTTTGCTGTGAACTTAAAACTTCTGTAAAAATAAGGCTTCTTAAATGCATTAAACACCACCAATAACAACACATGGTATCCACTGAAGCTACTCTTAGCATATATTAACGCATGATACAGTCACCTTGAAAATTAAGACAGAGATCAAAGTAACACAATAGGGGGACTGTCTCCTATATGGAAGTATATGAAAATACATACAGCAAAATACAAAAATACAAAAGTTATTTGTATACTTAGGCAAGAAAACACTTGGTGAATATGATCAAATATCTTGTAAGTATAAACAGGGATTCAGGGGCGCCTGGGTGGCGCAGACGGTTAAGCATCTGACTTCAGCCAGGTCACGATCTCGCGGTCCGTGAGTTCAAGCCCCGCGTCAGGCTCTGGGCTGATGGCTCGGAGCCTGGAGCCTGTTTCCGATTCTGTGTCTCCCTCTCTCTCTGCCCCTCCCCCATTCATGCTCTGTCTCTCTCTGTCCCAAAAATAAATAAAAAAAACGTTGAAAAAAAAAATTTAAACAGGGATTCAGCACTATGAATCAAACCTGGGTTTTCCATATAATTAAGAGATTTTATTCTAATTTTAAGTCGAAAATCATTACATTTACCATATGTAAGAGTCATAATGAAAGCTTAGCCACATAAAAAAAGATTATAATGATCTAATATTGCTCTAGTAATTTTTGTGCAAATACCTACTTCATATGGATGATGAAACTAAAACCAGTACCATGGTAACCATCATATTACTTGCTAGTGCAATAAACTCTTAAGGCAGCACCAAAAATTAAGTCAGGGCTATAATTCCTATGCAGAACAGGTTTCATCCAGCGGGCCAAAGAGGGCTACCCTCAGAACATCCTGCTTGAATGACTGGCCCTTGGAGGTTCCCTGGGATCTTGGATTTCAGGAGGGTTCCCACCATTCCCTAGCTGGTTAAGAGTCGCTCACTCTGCCTAAGTGCTGGTACAATCAATGTGCTTCAGGCCGCACACTTGATTTCCTTCTGGACACCTGGAATTTGGGGACATGCTAAGGAGAAGATGGCTATGTGATTAGCATTTGATGAAACCTCGGGCACTGAGTATCCATAAGCCTCGTACTGGCCCACATTTCACTTGTGCTGTCCTAATTTCATGCTGGAGGAATTTAGCACATCCTACTAACTCCATACAGAAAGGATTCCTGGAAGCCTGCGCTTGGTCTCCTCTGGACTTCACCCCATGCACGATATTGCTCGGTGCAGATTGGCCTTTCCAGCCTGTCCCCATACCAAACCACAGGCACGAGTACAAGTATATGCCGAAGCCTGTGAGCTCTTCTAGTCAATAATCAAATCTGGGTGTCGTTAGGGTGCCTCCAACACAACTGAGTTATACGAAATTTCTATTATTTGGGTTGATGTCTTACACGTGGTTACAGTCAGAAGGTTATGTCACAGAATACCTTTCCTGGAAACTCTTTCTCTTGGTATTTGCCTTGAAAAGTCCTACATTCCTATATATCCATTTGAAGAATGGTTTAAAAGGAATAGATGAAATCTTGATGTCAGAAAGCGTGCAACAAGCAACAATCCTATTTTACTCAGAAAAAAAAAAGAGAATCTTGGTGGTTGCCACTATGTTCTACCATATACAAGTTCCTCTCAAATATGAAAAATCAGTTAACTTTCTCCCACACACTAGGACTTAGTTCATTTTTTCTGGCAGATAGGAATCAAGAGAAGTAACAGGGATTGTTCTAGAAAAAACAGACCTATCAGACCCAGTATAAAAACATACTACTGATTATAGTTTTTTGTTTGTTTCCTTTCCTTCATTTCTTAGAAAATTAAAAAATAGTTCACCTATTAAAGGCAGTTATTGCCAAGATAATCAAAAGTCATAATTACTGTGTCCTCATTCCCCCTGCTCTCCTCTGTTCATCTGATAAAGTCCTACTCATTCTTCATGTCCAATTTAAATGCCTGCACACAACCTGGAAACCTCGGAATCTTCTGAGAGTTCTCTCTCACCCCCTAACTTTTTAGAGTCAGGAATCACAAATTCGTATTAACTATACTGTTTCGGTCTCTGCTTTATCTTTCCCCTGCCAGCGCCCTAGTCAAACATGAGTTCTTAACTGATGATTTTCGCAGGGAAAAAAAAAGGCACCAAATATTATTCTTATTTCTTAAATGATTAAAACAAAGTTAACCAAAACAAATGAGAAAGACACAAGGCCCAGAAAGAAAAATTAATGGAATAAATTGAACCCCCTGACGTTTTCAATCTACACAGCTGAAAGTTTCATAATGGCCTAATACTAGGCTAAGGAAACAGGAGCTTCCTTTGCCTCCCAGTCTCTTTATGTGGTTTCCTATAACCTATCCTCCATATGAGGCTTCAGCAAACTACGGCCACAGGCCAAATCCTACCTGCCATCTGGTTCTGTAAACAGTGTTTTCTTGGGGCATAGTCCCATGTCTTCACTTGCATACTGCTATGGCTGCTTTCACACTACAAGGGCAGAGCTCAGAGACCACATCACCTAAAACATTCACTGGCTCTTTAGGAAAAAGGCTTGGTGATCTGTATTTTATGCATCAACCGGAGTGTCCTAACTCAAATCTAATCCTATTAGTCTTCTGCCTCAAATCCTCCAAAATCCCTGCATCAAATACTGCTGGCTCCCTCCCTAAGAGCCATTGCACAGTCTTCATTCTTGCTAGAGAATCACAACTTTATTTGGATATTTATTGTCTCCATACACAGAGAAGGTGGCCTCACCCCGGCTTCAAAAAGAGAAAGGATTATTCTAAGCCAATCACAGAACCTGATTTACCAGGGACCCGTTGCGAATGAGTGTGTGACCTAACCTAGTCTTTAAGATGTTAGAGGAAGTCTGCTGCAAGCCTCTTCCTAGTGAAAAGAAACACCCAAAGGAAAGCAGTCCTTCCCACCCACTGGAAGTTGCCGTGCGAGAATGTGACACCTGGAGCCGTGGCTAATTAGCCACCCCGGAAAGGAGAAAGAAAAAGACCACCAGCTCCAAAACTGAACAAGAGACGACTGGCATCCTGATGACATCACTGAACCATCAAAACGTTTCTGGTTCCTGCTGTTTTAGTCACTGTTAGACGTCACCCATTATTTGCCGCTAAAAGCATTCCACCGAAGAAATTGCCCGAGGCCTATCGGGGAAGATCTACTCCTTCCTACAGCACTAAGAAACTTCCGTAAGCTTGTCTTCCCTAGGTATTCACCCCATTCCCAACCATTGTCCTAGCACACGTTTTCTACCAGCAAAACCCAGCTGCTCATAAATCCCGCTAAGGTCACTCGCACACCTTCGCCTCTGCACTGCTGTGTACCCCGCCAAGCACGTAATCGTGACAGTTTGCAAACACTGTCAAACACACAAATGTCGGCCCTTCTGCCTCTCTACCTGGCAAACTGAACGACTCACTCTGCACGCTTACCGTCGATTCTACCCAGTCCTTGAAAACTCGGATTCCTCACCGGGAGCTTACGGTACCTGGAACAAATGCCAACACAAAATAACAATGATCGCTACAAGCTCTACGAGACTCTGGCACCTAGTAAGCACTAAATAGAGTAAATAACACAAAGGACAGTGCTGAAAACAAACTCCTGGGGTGCAGAGCCTGGTTTGGGAACGTTTGTATTCTACAACAACAGGATAACACTTAGCAGCTAACAGGCACTGAAGAGTTACTTGTGAAGTGAACAAATGGACATGAATAAATTAAATTCCTCTGAAAATTCTTCTTAAAAACCACAGAAACTTTTCTGTTTCAAAAACCGCAGGGACAGCTCTCTTCTGTTATGAGCACCTTAATGATCCCAACGCTGTCTGCTCGATCTTTGGATCCATCTTTGGAAGCCCCTCCCCCAGGATCGCGCCCCGAGCCCCCGCCCCCGCCTGCGGCACCCACCTCCTTCTTGACGGTGCGCAGCAGCCTCTGTCGAGGGTCCGCCTCTGTGGGACGAGACGAGGGGGCACACGGTCAGCCCCGCGCTGGGGACGGGGCCGGGGCCGGGGCTGCCGTCCCGCCGCCCGCTCGCCCTGCGCCCGCTTAGCTGCGGCGCCGGAGGCCATGGCCGCGCGCGCTGCGTTCCAAGCCCAGGCGGCGGCGGGGCCTGCTCTCTGGCCGCGCAGCGTCAGCCGCGTTCGGCGGGGCCGAGCGCCCGGTTACGTCAGGCCGCGCCGCGCCTCCGGTGACCCGCCGCCGCGCCTCCGGTGACCCGCCGCCGCGCTTCCGGTGGGGCGCCGCCGCCGCCGCCGCCGCGCTTCCGGTGGGGCGCCGCCGCCGCCGCCGCCGCGCTTCCGGTGGGGCGCCGCCGCCGCCGCCGCCGCGCTTCCGGTGAGGCGCCGCCGCCGCACATCCGGTGAGGAGCCACCGCCGCCGCCGCGGCCCGCTCCCGGTGAGGAGCCGCCGCCGCCGCCGCCGCGCTTCCGGTGAGGAGCCGCCGCCGCCGCACATCCGGTGAGGAGCCGCCGCGGCCCCGCTTCCGGTGACGACCCGGCGCCGCAGACGCCGCGCTTCCGGTGAGGAGCCGCCGCCGCCCGCCGCGCAGCCTGGCCCCTGGCGGGAAGGTCCTCGGGGCGTCGCACGCTCTGGGCCCCTACCACCAGCAGCCCCGCCTCCGCGGGAAGCCCCGCCTCCCACGCCCGGCGGCCCAGCTCCCACTCCCCCTCCTTTGGGCAGGGCGGAAATGCAGCGTTCAGGCCCAGAGCAGCTCCTGGCCGGGCTGCAGGGAAGTGGCCTGAGGCGGTGGAGCCTGTTACTGACACGCTCCAAGCCCCATGGTTCCCGTCTTTAAATGGATGTAATAGAGGCGCCTGGGTGGCTCAGTCGGTTGAGTGTCCGACTTCGGCTCAGGCCGTGATCTCACGGTTCGCGGGTTCGAGCCCCGCGTCGGGCTCTGTGCTGACTGCTGAGAGCCTGGAACCTGTTTCCCATTCTGTCTCCCTCTGTCTGTGCCCCGACTCCGCTTGTGCTTTGTCTGTCTCTAAAATAAACAAACATTAAAATATATGTGTATGTATCCAATGGATGTACTAGGACCACCTCTTTGGAACGATACCAGACGCAAACGAGATAGTGAATATAAAGCACTTAACAGAGACCTAGGAAAAAACACCCGCAACCATAAAAGCTGCCGTCATCATCATCATCATCAGTATTATTATTACTGAGTCCTCCAAGACACAGTGGCTCTCCACCCAGATTGGCCGGGCCTTGCGTGGCTCCCTCCCCCGCACGCAGGTCACTGGGAGAGTGGCAGAGAGGGATCCTTCCAGGACCCCAATAGGGCACTTGTCTGCCAGGACTGAGTCAGCCAAGACCCTTTGCGACCTACGCTCCTTCCACCAGGTTCCTGACCGCGTCCACCCAGACGGCACCTCGGGTTTACAAACGTTTATTGACACCTACCACAGGCCAGGTTACTGTACTGAGGATACGGGAGTGAGCAAGTTGGGCAAAAGCCTGCCCTCACAGGGCGTAGGAGGTAGACAGAAAAACAAATAAGCAGATGATGTGGGATGTTGGAAGTTTCTGGAGAAAACTGAAGTAGGCAAAGGAGACAGGTGTATTTTTGAAGTAGGGTGCTTGAGGGAGGCCCCATGAGGAGATGCCATTGAGCAAAGAGGAGAAGCGTAGATTGGGGGATTTCTGGAGGAAGAGCATTCCAGGCAAAGGGAACAGCAAGTGCAAAGGCCCTGAGGTAGCAGGGTGCCACTGGGTGGGACAACTAGCTAGGAGGCCAGTGGGGCTGGAGTGGCATGAACAAGAAGGATTGGCAGTCTTCCAAGGTCCTGTTAAGGCTTTGAAGTCCTGCCCTCGAGAGCCCCCCCGGGTTTCAGCCCTCCGGTCACTAGGACTGGGGACAGCTCAGAGCAGCCCTCTTGCTGAGGAGATTCAGAGCCCCTTGTCTCCATGTGTCAGTGTCCTAAGCCAGAGAAGAGGATTTTGACTAGCCGAGGGAAAAGAAAAGAAGCTGGAAGGATAATGGGCATTCCCCGAGTCCAAGGGGGGCCTGGAGGACTGGGCTGAAAGCAAGGTAGCCCCAGAAAGAGAGACCCTTGGGAATAGTCGCCTGGCAAGGACAGAGTGGTTAGGGTGCCACCACTCAGGGGGAAGGAGCTCCAGCTGTTGGAGGTTCCCGTTCCAAGGACGGAGCATCCTACTGGCCTGGCCTGAGACCTACGCCTGCTTCTTGCTGGGCAAGGGGAGCCTCAGCCACAATCCCACCACCCCACTATCTCCACCGAGAGTCCCCGGGGGGGCCCAGAGAATGCGACATGGTTGCTTGGTAACCAACACCCCCCCCCATATACTAGAACCCTATATGGAGGACCTACTGTGTGCCAGCCACTGCATCAAGGGCTTTAGGGTTTGGGTTGCCTGCTTTCACCACAACACGGACATGAGCCCAAGCTTCACTTTTGGCCTGTTAATATTATCTCCTTCAATATATTACATTGTGAAAGGTGACATGAAATAGTCACTTATGTCAACAGGTTTTCCAACGGAGCCAGAGGCCAGGAAGGAGATGGGCCTTATGCACATCCTCACCGGTAGGAGAAGCACAAATGTTGGAACCGGGCCAAACACCTGCAGCTTGCTACAGTGAGAGACCCCGCTTAGTGATAGCCTTAGAAACCAGGTACGGTCACCAAGTTTACTTTCCTGCCACCAACACCAGTCTTGGTCATCAGAATTCGTAGTAAATGACTTATACAAGCATTCCCTCTTGTCTTCAAAAACCTCTTACTTTTATTCCCTGGATGGGGGTGGGGAGGGTAGAGGCACTCTTTTGGTTGCTGCCCACAGGTGTCTTTCCCAAACTGCAATTCTGAGACCCCAAATAAATAACCTTGCTTTTTATTTCAGCTCTGCCTCTTCTCTCAGTTGACAGCTTACATCCTGCATTTGCTAAGTAGGAATGCACAAATGCTTTCTTCACAGCTTCTAGGCCTCTGAATTTTGATACAATTTGAAACCTGTGGGGGTGGTGGGCGGAGGAATTCAAGCACAGCACAAAGCATCTTGATATATTGATCAACTGAATTCATCAGTTGTTAACTGCGATTCATCAACTGTTAACATTTGCTGCCTTAACTTGATGTTCTCTGCCTCCCTCTTTTTACAACAAATTGCACACATTGATTGTATACATCTTGATGAATTTTCTCCTATGCACTCCCCTGTGATACCATCACTATAACGAAGGTACTAAACATATTCATCACCTCCAGAAATGGGTGTGTGTTCTTTCGTGGCTATTTGTTTCTTTGGGTAGGAACGTGTAGCATGTGATCTCTCTCCTAGAAGCAGAGGCGTGGGAACAAGGTGTGGGAGGGAAACATGAAGGAAGCAGAGAGGGAGCACTTGATGTGATTTTATGCAAGGTGGTGTAGACGGCCATCCCTTTTACCCAGGTTTCTCCATCACTTTGCAGAGGCCTGCTAATTATTCCTCTTCTCATCCTTTCCCTCTCTGTGATCATTCTGTCGATTGATTCATTTGCTGTACAGAAAGTTTTTAGGTTGAATTCCCACTTGTCTATTTTGCTCCTGTTTCCTCTGCTTTTGGTATCCTCTGTTGTAGATACTTTTATAATAAACTGAGACAAAATCCAGACCCCGTAAGACGACGTGATAAACATGAATATACAATATTAAGACACCTATTTTTATCATCTATGTCACATCTCAGGGGTTATTAATATTTTATGTAAGTACACTGTATGTAACAAGTACTAGTGAATGATGCTTGGTGTTTTCTTTCACTGAAGTTTGAATATGATAAATTTGATTGCTGGGTGTGTCAGGAATTAGTTGAGAGTTTGATAAAAATCATTTAAAAACTTATGTGTAAAATGAAATGATTTTCTATTATGGAAATTCAGACTGTGTTTGTTTAAGAGCATCATAAGCTAGGGATAATAGCTTCCAGAAGTAACATTTTGAAGAAAACCAGTTTGTGCAACCCAAGGCATGGACTGTATTACCCATTTACGGAGGTTTCTTTCATAATCTGTGAAAGGTTGCCTTGCACTGTGCTCAAATAGTCACCTTGTAAAATAGTTCAATTAGATGAATATTACAGTGTGATAAAAATAACATGAGAGCCTTTCCCAGTTGCTGTTAAAAAAAATCGATCAGTTGTTTTAAAAAAAAAATCATGAAACTGGCTTTTGATAATTTTTTTTTCAGTTTGTTGATGTAGAGAGACCGAGAGAGCAAGAGCAGGGGAGGGGCAGAGAGAGAATCCCAAGCAGACTCCATGCTGTCAGCACAGAGCTCTGATGCAGGGCTCGAATTCAGGAACTGTGAAATAATGACCTGAGCTGCAACCAAGAGTCCTCAGCTTCATCCACTGAGGCCACTCAAACACCTCTCATGCATTTTTTTTTGAAAGGACTGTTTATTTAGTCAGCATTTTCTGATGCCCACTAGAGGGCACTCTGGTACCAGGTGATTAGCCTATAAAGAAGGTAGAGAAAGGACAAAGTTTCTGATTAGAAGAAGCTTGCCCTCTGAACAAATACCGGATGAAAGGAGGCAAACGCCATAGCAGCAATGAATGTGGTGCTCGGGTAGCCGCTGACACAGAATGGGGTCTTGTTGAGAAAGGCTTCTGGGTAACATTCACCTTCTCTGGTGATCCATTACCGAACTACTGTTGTTTGGATCCTTTGACAACCCTCTTTTCTACCTCCAACCACCTCAACTTAAGTTGTACTTAACATTGTCCTTTGTTTACGTTTCCATTTGTTTTTTATCCTATAAAATTCATGGTTTTTGCATTTGTTTCTGTGCAGAGGAACTTCAGCGGGGGGCTGGATTGCAGGCACTGTCGCTGAAGGGGAAAAGGGTTCTTGGAGCCATTTTTCAAGACCAGGTGGTGAATACCCGACAGTACTTGGAACATGTGAAAGACTCCACAACAGGTGTGGTGGCCTTTAACAACCTAGCGTTAGGGAATTGTTCGTGTTGATCTTGTTCTGAGGTTCCTTTGTGTTTGAGAATCTTAGAGCTTCACCCCATCACTGTGAGTAGAGGTACCTTCCCACCCTCTCATGTTGTAATAACCTCCACCTTTGCAGAAATAGAGACCTATTTTAGGGACCTGGATGTACTTGCCAGTTTTCTTTTCCTTTTATAGCAACTAAAATCAAATGACCCAGTTCTTTGGTTGTGCTGAGCCTTTTTTTTTTTTTGAATGCTAAACACTATTACAAACAGTGGCTCCCCACTCGCCCTCCCCTTTTGGAAGCTTTGTGTTACAAGAGGTTTTCTTTTGATCTCTTGTTACTGTTAATTTAATATTTTAATCTCCTGTTTTAACTCTAAATGTATGTTTGTGTGAGGAGTCCTCTAAAAGGCCGGTACATAGTCTGGGCATCAGGTGTGTATAAGTGTACGTTACTTGTTCATGTCTTGGTTTGACCTAACTTAAGCTCTCAAGATTGTGGTGTCTCCATTGTTTTGGGAGCGATTGGTCAACTTGTTTCATTATTGACATGTGCCTCGGTTTTTGCAGGAATGCAAGGTAGAGTGGTGAAGCTATTCACCAACCATTTCCGAGTGACCTCTCGCCCTCAACTCCTCACGTATAAGTACAACATTGATTACATGCCAGAGGTTGAAGATGGAAAAGTTCGTACAGATTTGCTCTGCCAGCATAAACATGTAATTGGAGAGTGTCCCACATTAGATGGGAACTCTTTATTACTGCCTCATAAACTACAAAAGCAGGGTAAGTAATGTGATTGGACATTTTCTTTAAGTTTATTGACTTATTTTGAGAGAGAGAAAGCACATGTAGGGGAGGAGCAGAGAGCAAGGGCGAGAGAATCCCAAGCAGGCTCTGCACTGATTGTGCAGGGCCACAGGGCTTGAACCCACAAACCACAAGATCATGACCTGTGCTGAAGTCAAGAGTTGGGCACTTAACCAACTGAGCCATGCAGGCACTCCTGTTAGTGGACATTTTCTTGACCTTTGTTCTTTCTTTCTCTCACATTCTCCCTGTATTATAGCAAATATACCTTTTTCATACAATGGTTCATGGACACCTCTCGATCTCTTGCCCATAGGATTTGTAACAAAACCCACATGCCGTGTTTGGCTATCACTGATGTTCCCTCATGCCTCATTTTTGTGGTTAAAATGAATTTAAGAACAAAATATATATTTTTTACCTTTCCAATGGCAAATAGGGCTCAAATGCTAACGAAGTATTGAAAAAGTTTTTATTTCTTGTTCCAAATCTTCACACACACACACACACGCATACACACACAGAACTGGAAGGACTTAATAGTCCATTTCTTTTCCTTAATTTAATATTTTTGAGAGTGAGCAATTGGGGGAGGGGCAGAGAGAAAGAATCTTAAGCAGGTTTGACACAGCACAGAGCCTGAAGTGGGGCTCAAACCCCTGAACCGTGAGATCATAACCTGAGCTGAAATCAAGAGTCAGAGGCTTAACTGACTGAGCCACCCAGCCGACCCTCTTCAATAAACTTTAAAAACTATTTTTTTAAACGTTTATTTTTGAGAGAGAGAGAGAGAGAGAGAGAGAGAGAGAGAGAGAGGCAGAGTGTGAGCCGGGGAGGGGCAGAGAGAGAGGGAGACACAGAATCTGAAGCTGGCGCCAGGCTCTGAGCTGTCAGCACAAAGCCCGATATAGGGCTAGAGCCCATAAAATGTGAGATCATGATCGGAGCTGAAGTCAGACATTTCACCGACTGAGCCACCCAGACACCCCACTTCAATAAACTCCTGTATTTAGTTAGCAAGTGCATAATTTACAGGAGCTTAAGTTAAAAAAAAATCATTGTAAATATTCAACTCGGACCCTCATTTGGGTCTCCTAAATCGTATATTCTACCTGCCTGTGTCTCTGGGGGTTAAGATTGCTCCTGCCAGACACCCAAGTGACCTGTTGATTTGTGGTCCAGTAATGAGCGTCCTCTCCTTGGAAGGAGCACTAGACCTTTTTGTTGTTTCTTTACCTCAGAAAACAGAACTGGTCAGCCGGTGGGGCAACAAGATTGTGAAGGTCATCACTGAATTCTTCAGTGACTCAAACCCACCTCACTGGACTGCTTACGTTATTACAACACTCTCTCTAGCAAGTGTGTTTGTGAGATTTCATTTGCTTGAGATTTGGTTGTATGTTAGTGTGTCAGTGGCACTGTACATAGCTGTTTGGTCCTAGAATTTGTGTTCTCGAGGTCTCCTCATGTTCTGGGAGGGCAAGCGATCTTTGAGATGCATCGGCACTGGAACCTCACCTAGATGTGCTTGAGTTCTGTGGCTTATTGTTGACATTGTTCTTCCTGCCTACCCCCACATCCCATGCCTGCTCCCTGTCGAGGGAGGGGCAGATGTCAACTGTGCACAGCGATGCCTCTTTCTCCTGGAGTAAATGTGCATTTGTTTTCTTTTCTTAATGTTTTTTTTATTTTTGTAAGAGAGAGAGAAAGAGCACAAGCAGGGGAGGGGCAGAGAGAGGGAGACACAAAATCTGAAGCAGGATCCAGGCTCCGAGCTGTCAGCACAGAGCCCAGTGCGGGGCTTGAGCCCTCAGTGCAAGATCATGCCCTGAGCCAAAGTCTGGCGCAGGCACCCCTACATTTGTTTGGTGGTCTACACTTACGGTGATGCACAAATAGTGAAAACGAAAATTAGAGGCACGTAGTCTGCAAAAGAGGTTTCAGTTCATTTCTGGGGATGAAGGACCTTCTGATGACCTTCCCATGACCCTTTGTTGTAGATTATGTAAAGGAGGGAAAAATGGAGGTTCAAGGGGCCTTAATATCTACCTTACAATGTCATTTCCTTGTTGTATCAGGCACTTCCTGTTAATCGTTTGTAAAACAAAGTCACTGATCGATTTCTTCGCCCCAGTGTATCTCCGTGTTTGTTAGTAAATCTTAATAATATTCACTGCGGTTGCCACGAAATCCATTCTTCCAATTTCTAGAATTTTGAAGATGATGGATTTGAAGCAAGTTGGTCGCAACTATTACAACGAGAATGAGGCCACGGAGTTCCTCAATCGTAAGTACACAGTGGAAAGCCTCACATTCTACAGACCTGACCATAGAAGCATTTGAGAAAGTGACTCTCATTTGAAGCAGTAGGATTTATAAGTGATGGTCTTTTCAGTGGTACCCACTGGCCATGAACGATTCAGTTAGAATTTCATGTAAATTTGAAACGAAGTGAAAAGATTCACTCTTACAGTCCTAGAATGATAAGCATAAACCTTGAGGTATTCGGTAGTTATATAAACCTCATAAGAAGTCTAAATCTTCTCAAATTTGGATAATAAATTTCTCTTAAATACTTTCAATCATAGTAATTATAGCTACATGTATGTATGTATGTATGTATGTATATATATTGTGTATATGTTTATACTTTATACACCTATATCCTATATATTCTCACATACATACATACATACGCATGTGTGTGGCTATAGGTGTGTGAGCCTGTGGGTGGTAACAATATGGTTTAACAAAGAGAGTGTAAGAGTTATAACTAGCCCATCAGGTAAATCTCTATTGGAAAGGTCCTTCAAAAGATCAGTTCTTACTAGAAATAAGAAATTGAAACTGCTTGACTCCTAAGCACCAATTTTAGACCCCAAGTTCCAACCCTGGGACGCTTGCTTCCTTGTTCAGAGCTTGGACTTTGACCCTTACATCTAATGTCTTCTGTTTGCAGGCTGGTAATCTGGCCTGGATATAGTGCTTCTATTCTTGAGTATGAAACCAGCATTACCCTCTGTGCTGATGTGAACCACAAACTGCTCCGAATGCAAACTGCTTGATCTAATAATGCATGTTGATAACAAATCCCAAAGGAAAGATGCTATGGAAATTTTAAAGAATTAGTTGGATCAATTGTTTTTACATCTGTGTTCATTAACTTTTTTAATGTTTATTATTTTTTTTGAGAGAAGCAGAGAGAGTGTGGGGGAGGGGCAGAGAGAGAGACAGAGACAGAGACAGAGAGGGAGACACAGAATCTGAAGCAGGCTCCAGGCTCTGCACTGTCAGCACAGAGTCTGATGTGGGGCTCGAACCCACGAACCATGAGATCATGACCTGAGCTGAAGTCGGACACTTGACCAACTGCGCCACACAGGTGTCCTGTGAGTCTGCTTTTTACAAACCTATCCAATCTCTTTGAGAACCTTTTCCCCCCATAAGAGATGGTCCTACAGTTTTCGAATCAATAAACATAAAGGTCAGAGGCAGAAATAGCATGGGAATGGTGAGAATCCATCCACGCTTTCCTCATCTGGCTCTACAGCATGAGAGAGAGATAAGATTCAGTTGTAGATTTTGCTGCTCTTGTGATTCCTGAGGTTGATCCAGTCACCTGCTCTGAACCTGCTCTCACATGTAACAGAATATGCTCCTTCCAAATTTCATTTCTCTTGCTTTGTGTCTAACTATTTTTAAAAATCAGGGCTTAATTATCATCCATTCGCAAATGTCCACTTGACGGAAGTGTTTTACTTTTAATCTTCTTCTAGACCAGACATTTTAAGCTGAAGAGCGTGGATGTAAAGCTGCTTGGCCAGCATCATCTTAGGAGTCCTCGACTTTATTCTTGCTTCCCAATTTCAAAATTTACGACAAAGCTCTCGGAATCAGGACAGTGGGATACTGGTATGACGATAGACCTAAAAATCAATGGAATAGAATTGGGAATTCTGGAGTTAACCCTCACATTTATAGTCCATTGATTTTTTTTTTCAGCAAGAGTTTCAAGACCGCTTTCTTGGGGAAGGAATACTCGTTTCCTCAAATATTGCTGGGACCACTGGATATCCACCTGGCCATTCCTCACAGAAGATACAAAATTAACTCCAATTTATCCCCCAAATTAACTAAAAATAGACCTAAAGGTAAGCGTTAAAACTCTATAAAATTCCTAGAAGGAAATCTAGGAGTAAATTTTCTTGACTTTGGCTTAGAGAAAACCTTATAAAATAAAATGCCAACAGAGAAGGGATGACAGAAGGAAAACATAAATTGGACTTCACCAAATTGAAAACTTTCTTTCTTTGAAGTAAAAAAAAAAAAAGGGGGGGGGGCGCCTGGGTGGCTCAGTCGGTTAAGCGTCCGACTTCAACTCAGGTCACGATGTCGCAGTCCGCGTCGGAGCCTGGAGCCTGCTTCAGATTCTGTGTCTTCCTCTCTCTCTGCCCCTCCCCTGTTCATGCTCTGTCTCTCTCTGTCTCAACAATAAATAAACGTTACAAAAAATTTAAAGTTAAGAAAAAGAAAGAAGGGGCGCCTGGGTGGCGCAGTCGGTTAAGCGTCCGACTTCAGCCAGGTCACGATCTCGCGGTCCGGGAGTTCGAGCCCCGCGTCGGGCTCTGGGCAGATGGCTCGGAGCCTGGAGCCTGTTTCCGATTCTGTGTCTCCCTCTCTCTCTGCCCCTCCCCTGTTCATGCTCTGTCTCTCTCTGTCTCAACAATAAATAAACGTTACAAAAAATTTAAAGTTAAGAAAAAGAAAGAAAAAAAAAAGGAACAGAATGAGAGAACGTTTGAAATCACATATCTCCGGAACAACTTGCTTCTCCATATGTAAGAAATGTTTACAAGTCAATAATGAAAAGAGAACCTAACTTTCACTTATTTCTTTAACCCAACTTTCAAAAAATGGGCAAAGGATCTGAATAGACAGGCTTCCAAAGAAAATATACAAATGGCCAATAATCACATGAAAAGATACTCAATATTATTGGCCATCAGGGAAATGCAAAGTCAAACCACAGTGAAATACCCCTTCATAGTATGATGGCTAAATTTGAAAAGGCAGAGATTAAGTGTTAGCAAGGATGTGAAAAAGTTGGAACCACCCGTCAAATACTGCTGGTAGAAGTAAAAATGGTGTGGTCTCTTTGGAAAACAGGATGGCCCTTCTCAATATGCTAAATATAGTGTCACCATATGAGTCAGCAATTTATTCCTAGTTTTATACCCAAGAGAAATGAACACCAATGCCTACCAGAATTGATACATGAATGTCCATAATCTCATTTTTCATAATAGCTCAAAGGTGTTAACAACTCAAATGTTCATCAGCTGACAAATGGAAAAATAAAAATGTATATCCATAAAATAGTGTGTCATTTGGCAACAAAAAGGAATGAAATACCAATCATGCTACAGCATAGATAAACCTTGAAAAGTAGTACACGAAGTGGAAGAAGGCTGTCAGGAAAGGTCACATACTGTATCATTCAATTCATGTGAAATAGGGTGGGTAGGCAAATGTATAGGATTTACAACTCTGTGAATATACTGAAACCATTGGATTGTAGCCTTACATAGGTGAATTATATGTCATATGAATTTACTAAAGTGGATATATCCTGAAATTTCTTGTAGGATTTAAAGCTTCTCACTTCTTACATGATCCCATGCCATAAATATGTTGGGAATAATACTAGGTGTTGTGACCATTCCACAGGTATAACAATAGAACCTATCGAGTGGATACTATTAATTGGGAGGAGACTCCCAGAAGTACGTTTAAGAAATCAGGTGGTGAGGAAATCACCTTTGTAGACTACCAGAAGGAGGTAGGAAATCTCCTGTCTTTCAATGTATTTAAATCTCATTTTGTTCTTATTATGTAGTCAAATATACGTCTCATAAAAATACATGTGCAATATAGAGTCCTGTATGTTAGATTCTAATAATATAACGTCATCTATTAACCTATAACATATATATAATCTATTATAAAATTTCTCCTTTGTGGTATTGTAACTTGACAGATCTATTATCCATGCATTCGAGTGCCTCATATATAGGGTAATGTCACATGATTAGAATGGCTCCAATATGGCCTCTCCCGTGGGCCTAAGAGGAGGCTATGGTAGTTTGAAACATGTTGATGGAACATTGGGTAGAAAATATGGCAAGACTTCATATGTGAACACTTTCCTTATATAGAAGTTTGAGCCCTATAGAATTTGGTTTGAAAAGAAGAAACAAATGACTAATTACCACCTGGAAACATGTCAGCTGTGTGTGGAATCGCAGAACTCATGGATTCCTCAATCTCTGTTCAGAAAAACCTAAGTAAACTTAGCTTGGTGCACAAAGATACGCTAGTTGACGAGATTAGTTTTCTAGCTTTGGCAGATGAGAGAAAGGAATTACAGATATCTGTAGCAAATGGAAAGAACTTATAAATATTTTTTAAAAAAAACAGCTTGTATTTTTATACTGGAATCCAAACCATGGCTACTTGGAACCACTAAGGCTACACAGCCTTCTGGCATCCCTTCAAGGGGATGGTGCTATTACATTATCCTCACTTGTGCTTCATACTTAGTTCTTGTTCATTCAGTCCAAAAAAGCACTTAATGAGTGCCCATTACACATCTTGGGTATACATTGGTAAGACTACTGAGTTGTCTGGTCTTAAGGAACTTGCATCCTTACAGCAGGAAGAGATACAGCAGACAAGACTGTTCTAAGGGTTATGAGGGATATATCCAGATAATGAACACTGAGAGGTATTATGGACGGTGTCTGGTGGTTCAGAGTAGGTGGTCATGGAAAGCTCTGAGAAGCTGGTATGTGAAGGTCTGAAAGGAGCAAGCTGTGTGCAAATGAGGGAGAAGAGAAAAGACCCCACTTTCCAGATGGGCGAGATGTATCCAGATCCCAAACAAGGCTAGATTATTCTGTGAAGAAGTGCACATGGTTGCGGGGAGGACATCCTTGGGTTGTAGGGTATGAAATCAGAGGATGAAGTGGGGGCCACGTTGTATAAAGTTCTGTCCACTGAGACAAATGAGATATTGTCAGATGTTATACAGATGGATGAAGTGATACGTTTTATTTTACAGATATGTGTCTAATTACAAGGAACGGGCTGTATGTGGGTAAAAAGGGAGGCAGAGACATCAGTGAGGAGGTGGCTAAGTCACTTTAGGTCAATGATAATGGTGACCAGGATTAGGGTGGGAGAGGTACGAAGTGAGTGGATGCCCAGAGTTATTTACTACAATGGGGGAGTCGGTGTGAGAAGATTAGGGACTTTGGGGTTGACTTAGGCTCTGATGGAGGTGGTAGATGGAGATACCAGGCTGATATTTGCTTGTTCATTCTCCAAATTGACCTCAAATGTCCTTGACTGAGAAGAACCGTGCTGGGTATCCAGAGTACATCCGCCCCACCCCCACACCAACCTGCAACCTCAGGCCTCTGTGGGGTCCCCCTGTTCTGTTGTGCTCTTGCATTTCATAGCGTCTATCCCAATTCGGAATTCTGTATTTGAGTGGTTATTTTATGAATCTCTCCCCTCTCTGTAGACAGAGTTCTACCAGGGCATGACAATGTTGGTTTTGCTCCTTGTAAATACCTCTTCTGTCTGATACCATGACTAGCACATAGAAGTTCAAATATATATAGGTTGTAGTAAATTCACACATGCTGGCATCACAGAGCAGTGGGTTTGGGGATAATTAGACGATTTATCACATGAAGACAAACTACCTTCTTGGCACGAGTTGATAGGCAGGAGCCTTGGATGTAAAAGAAACCTAAGACTGTGGTTTCAGCAGGTTTAATTGAGAAAAAAAAAAAAAAACAGATGGGCTGAAATATTTGAAACGATTTGGGTCGTCTTGGGATGCCCTGGTGGGAACTCAGTCTAATGACAGATGGCAATTTAGTTGCCCTGTTGTCATGATCTCTAGAAAAATCCTGGAATCGATCGATGAGCCCTTAGAAGGAAAGTACCATCCTGGCCTTTAAAAAAGATTTCATAATGCTGCAAAGAAGGACCACAGAACTCCTGTTTAGATGCAGAAGTTGATGTTGGAGGAGGAGATCCTTCTAGGATGTTGCATGGCAGCTATGGGAAATAAGCGTGTTTCCCAAAGTTTTTGACAGGAAGAATAGCTCGTCCAAAGGTTTTGATAGATGAGGCCCTAAAAGGATGCCATGATTCTACACACATGTAGACACCTGCACAAGCTTGGGCCTGAAGACTCTAGAACCAGGAAAATGGGGGTGAATCCCAGCTGTCTTTCAAATAAGTAAAGACTACTCTAAGGGTGAAAAAAACCCCACGTATAGTCTGCAATGAGATCATACGAATTAAAACTAATAGTTCAGCTTAAGAGAAAAAGAGCCATGAACACTGGATGTGAAGTTTTGTCGCGGGTAGGAACTCCTTTGAAGTTCTCGGGATGTTTAGCAGGCAAATAATACCAGAATTCATGTGGCTAAATTCCTACTGATGAGGACCTTGCTGATCGGCATGGAAGGATCTATGAAGAACCATTGCTGTGTGTTGGAGAGTAAAGGCAGTTTGTGGCACGGAAATTGCAGCCCAGGAGTAGGAAGTCTTGGCAAATATCTCTTCCTCCTGGAAGCAGGGACTGAGAGTTTAGGAGAAATGATGCGGGAGGCATGTTGGGAATAGATGTGGAATTGCAACTCTAAAAAGTTGACTGGGTTTGTTGCCCACCCCTTCGTCTGGGAATCCTCTTGAAAGTTCTCAAGTATGTTTGAGGAATCTTTAAGACAGTGCTGTAGTGAGAAATACAGATCCTAAGAGTCTGTCATACGTTTACTTATATGTAGTGAAAGGATCGTACAATGACCCCCAATATAATGTCTGTGAGAATCCCGCTTTCCTTGGCTACGTGTGTTGACCGAAAAAAAGAGGCCATCTGCGGGACGTCTATCTAAGAGAATATTAAGAGTATCTTTAATGCGTTCTTAAACTTGAGGAAACCGTATCACCAGCACACCCCCAGGCCTCTGTTGGTGACCCCAAAATGCACTTCTGTACATATTTATGTGACTTTGCTGAGGCTTCACTGATAGTACATCAGTGTTCTTTCTTGTTTCTGTTGAGCAGCAACAGGGTCTAGTGGTCACTGACCTAACTCAGCCACTTTTGGTCAGCAAAGGCAAATGGAAAAAGAGCCAACAGGACACGCCCCATGAGCCTATAATGCTGGTTCCTGAGCTATGCTACCTGACAGGTACTACAGATTTATGCAGTCTTCAGAGAAGTCCACCCCTTTTGAGCCCCAGGTGTTAGGATGTAGAAGTACCGGCTTTTCATAATACTCCATATGGCCCAGAGCTGCCTTCTCTCTGCTCGTTCTTCCTCTTGCAGGTGCAGTGGTCAAGGCTTCTCTCGTTTACACGAGAGAGTTTACACTATTCTTGCTTCTTTAGCTATATCTTTTCTAAACTTTTTTTTTTGTAAAGGTCTAACAGATGAAATGCATAAAGACTACAGAGTGAAGAGAGACATGGCTATGCATACAAGGTTGGATCCAGAAAAAAAGGCAGCATGAGTTACGAAGATTCATGAATATTGTACAAAAGTAAGTGTTATTTTTCTGTGTGTGTGTGTGTGTGTGTGTGTCCTGAAGCGGAGACTGCGTAGAACCCCTGGCATCTCAGATGCTCCAACTAAAATGTGACAGTTGGGACGAAAACGATATCTTGGAGGAAACAACTCTGTTTTTTTCTGTCAGTGCAAAGTTAGGGGAAGTCTGGAGGGGGAGAATGATATAGAAAGATCCTAAGACCCTAGGCAAATGTCAGAGCGAAGACATCATGATTTCAGGGTACCATGTCAGCACAGAGGACGATAGAAGACATCGTTAGATTAGAGGAGAATTTTATTTTATTTTATTTTATTATTATTTTTTTAAATTTTGTTTTCAACGTTTTTTATTTATTTTTGGGACAGAGAGAGACAGAGCATGAACTGGGGAGGGGCAGAGAGAGAGGGAGACACAGAATCAGAAACAGGCTCCAGGCTCCGAGCCATCAGCCCAGAGCCCGACGCGGGGCTCGAACTCCCGGACCGCGAGATCGTGACCTGGCTGAAGTCGGACGCTTAACCGACTGCGCCACCCAGGCGCCCCTAGAGGAGAATTTTATAAGTGGATCATTGCCTCTGCTTATTTCATTTGGATTGATTTGTGGAAATTTTAACTTTCAGAAATAAGAGTGCACAAAAGGAACTCCAACTTTGGGATTTGAAATTTGACCCCAACTTCGTGTCCTTCTCAGGAAGAATTATGAAAGAAGTAAGAATTCTTCAAAGAAGCAGAGCGGTAAGACCATTTCAAAGTGGCCATGTTTCTTTGTCTCTCTTTTTCTCAGCTTCTTCTTTTTCCATAATTTTATCTTCTAATTCACCTATTCTCTCCTCTGCCTCTTCAATCCGAGCTGTAGTCACCTCTGTTTTATTTTGCAGCTCACTTATAGCATTTTTTAGCTCCTCCTGACTGTTTCTTAGTCCCTTGATCTCTGTAGTAATAGATTCTCTGCTGGCCTCTATACTTTTGTCAAGCCCAGCAATTAATTTTATGGCTATTATTTTGAATTCATTTTCTGCTCTATTGCTTACATCGTGTTTGATCAGTTCGTAAGCTGTCGCTACTTCCTGGAGTTTCTTTTGAGGAGAATTCCTCCGTTTCGTCATTTTGGATAGTCCCTGGAGTGGCGCGGAACTGCAGGGCTCTTCCTCTGTGCTGTCTGGAGTAACTTGAGTTGGTGGGCGGGGCCGCAGTCAGACCTGATGTCTGCCCCCAGCCCACCGCTGAGGCCACAGTCAGACTGGCCTGTACCTTATCTCCCCCTCTCCCAGGAGCAGGACTCACTGTGGAGTGGTGTGGCCTCTGTCTGGGCTACTTGCACACTGCCAGGCTTGTGGTGCTGCTTCGATGGGATCTGGCGTATTAGCCGGGGTGGGTCTGCAAGGTGCACAGGGGCGGGAGGTGCAGGCTCAGCTCGCTTTGCCTTCGGTGGTCCGCTTTGGAGGGGCCTAGTGGCAACGGGAGGGAGGCAGACCTGTCGGAGGGATGGATCCGCATAAGCACAGCATTGGGTGTTTGCGGGTGCAAGCAAGTTCCGTGACGGGAACTGGCTCCCTTTGGGATTTTGGCTGGGGGGTGGGCGAGGGAGATGGCGCTTCGGGCGCCTTTGTTCCCCGCCAAGCTGAGCTCTGTTGTCCGGGGCTCAACAACTCTCCCTCCCGCTCTCCGAGCATAGCAATTGACTTATAACATTCCAGATGTTAAGTCCCACTGGCTGTCAGAACACACTCCATCCGGCCCCTCCGCTTTTGCAAGCCAGACTCAGGGGCTCCTCCTTGCCGGGTGTGCTGGCTGCCCCTCCACCGCTCTGGCTCCCTCCCGCCAATACGTGTAGCGCGCACCGCCTCTCCACCCTTCCTACCCTCTTCCGTGGGCCTCTCGTCTATGCTTGGCTCCGGAGAGTCTGTTCTGCTAGGCTTCTGGTGGTTATTGGGGTAAATTAGGCAGATGTGGGTGGAATCTAAGCGATCAGCAACCAATCCTTCTGAAATACAAGCAATTATCAGGGAATACTATGAAAAATTATAGGCCAACAAACGGGACAACCCGGAAGAAATGGACAAATTCCTCAGCACCCACACACTTCCAAAACTCAAACAGGAAGAAATAGAAAACTTGAACAGACCCATAACCAGCGAAGAAATTGGATCAGTTATCAAAAATCTCCCAACAAATAAGAGTCCAGGACCAGATGGCTTCCCTTGGGGAATTCTATCAGCCATTTAAAGCAGAGATAATATCTATCCTTCTCAAGCTGTCCCAAAATATAGAAAGGGGAAGGAAAGCTTCCAGACTCATTCTATGAAGCCAGCATCACTTTGATTCCCAAACCAGACAGAGACGCAGCAAACAAAGAGAACTACAGGCCAATATCCCTGATGCATATGGATGCAAAAATTCTCAACAGGATACTAGCAAATCGAATTCAACAGCGTACAAAAAGAATTATTCACCATGATCAAGTGGGATTCGTTCCTGGGCTGCAGGGCTGGTTCAACATTTGCAAATGAATCAATGGGATACATCACATTAATAAAAGAAAAGATACGAACCATATGGTCCTGTCAATCGACGCAGAAAAAGCATTTGACAAAACCAGCATGCTTTCTTAATAAAGAAAAACCTTGAGAAAGTTGGGACAGAAGGAACATACTTAAACATCCTAAAAGCTATTTATGAAAAGCTGACAGCTAATATCATCCTCGATGGGGAAAAACTGAGAGCTTTCCCCCTGAGATCGGGAACACCACAGGGATGTCCACTCTCACCACTGTCGTTTAACATAGTGTTGGAAGTGCTAGCATCAGCAATCAGACAACAAAAGGAAATCAATGGCATCCAAATTGGCAAAGATGAAGTCAAGCTTTCACTTTTTGCAGATGACATGATATTCTACATGGAAAACCCAACAGACTCCACCAAAAGCCTGCTAGAACTGACACATGAATTCAGCCAAGTCGCAGGATAGAAAATTAATGTACAGAAATCAGTTGCATTGTTATACACTAATAATGAAGCAACAGAAAGACAAATAAAGTGACTGATTTCTTTCACAATGGCACCAAGAATCATACAATTCCTAGGAATTAACCTAACCAAAGATGTCAAAGATCTGTATGCTGAAAACTATAGAATGCTTATGAAGGAAATTGAAGACGATACAAAGAAATGGAAAAACATTCCATGCTGATGGATTGGAAGAATAAAGTTGTTAAAATGTCAATACTACCCAAAGCAATCTACATATTCAAAGCAATTCCAATCAAAATTGCACCAGCATTCTTCTCCAAGCTAGAACAAGCAATCCTAAAATTTGTATGGAACCACAAAAGACCCCGAATAGCCAAAGTAATATTGAAGAAGAACACCGAAGCGGGAGGCATCACAATCCCAGACTTTAGCCTCTACTACAAAACTGTAATCATCAAGACAGTATGGTATTGGCACGAAAACAGACACATAGACCGATGGAATAGGATAGAGACTCCAGAATTGGACCCACAAATGTATGGCCAACTCATCTTTGACAAAGCAGGAAAGAATATCCAATGGAAAAAAGACAGTCTCTTTAACAAATGGTGCTGGGAGAACTGGACAGCGACATGCAGAAGAATGAAACTAGAGAACTGTCTTACACCATTCACAAAAATAAACTCAGAATGGATAAAGGACCTGAATGTGAGACAGGAAACCGTCAACACCCTAGAGGAGTAAGCAGGAAAAAACCGCTCTGAAGTCAGCTGCAGCAATTTCTTCCTTGACACATCTCCAAAGGCAAGGGAATTAAAAGCACAAATGAACTATTGGGGCCTCATCAAGATGAAAAGCTTCTACACTGCAAAGGAAACAGTCAACAAAACTAAAAGGCAACCGATGGAATAGGAAAAGATATTTGCAAATGACATATCAGACAAAGGGCTAGTTTCCAAAATCCATACAGAACTCCCCAAACTCCACACCCAACAAACACATTCTCCAGCGAAGAAGTGGGCAGAAGACGTGAATAGACACTTTTCCAAAGAAGACATCCAGATGGCCAACAGGCACATGAAAAGATACTCAATGCCACCACTCCTCATCAGGGAAATACAAATCAAAACCACACTGAGATACCACCTCACGACAGTCAGAGTGGCTAAAGTGAACACATCCAGAGACCTCTATAGAATGCTGGACAGGATGCGGGGAAATGGGAATCCTCTTGCACTGTTGGTGGGAATGCACACTGGTGCAGCCACTCTGGAAAACAGTGTGGAGGTTCCTCAAAAACGTAAAGATAGATCTACCCTATGACCCAGGAAGAACACTGCTAGGAATTACCCAAGGGATACAGGAGTGCTGATGCATAGGGGCACTTGTACCCCGATGTTTCTAGCAGCACTTTCAACAATAGCCAAATTATGGAAAGAGCCTAAATGTCCATCAACTGGTGAATGGATAAAGAAACTGTGGTTTATATACACAGTGGAATACTACTTGGCAATGAGAAAGAATGAAATATGACCTTTTGTAGCAACGTGGATGGAACTGGAGAGTGTTACGCTAAGTGAAATAAGTTATCCAGAGAAAGACAGATACCATATGTTTTACTCTTATGTGGATCCTGAGAAACTTAACAGAAGACTATGGGGGAGGGGAAGGAAAAAAAAGTTAGAGAGGGAGGGAGTCAAACCATAAGAGACCCTTTAAAACTGAGGATAAACTGAGAGTTGATGGAGGGTGGGAGGGAGGGGAAAGTGGGTGATGGGCTTTGAGGAGGGCACCTTTCGGGATGAGCACTGGGTGTTGTATGGAAACCAATTTGACAATGAATTTCATCTTTAAAAAAGAAAAGACTCCACCAAACAACTGCTAGAACCGTTACATGAATTCAGCAAAGTCACAGGATATGAAACCAATGTACAGAAATCAATTGCATTCTATACACCAATAATGAAGCAGAAGGAAGAGAAATTAAGGAATCTGTCCCATTAACAATTGCATCCCAAACCATAAGATACATAGGAAGAAACGTATCCAAGGAGGTAAAAGATCTGTACGCTAAAAAGTATTGAGAGCTGATGAAGAAATTGAAGAAGACACAAAGAATTGGAATGGCATTCCACGCTCATGGATTGGAAGAAAAAATACTGTTCAAACGTTGATACTCCCCAAAGCAATCTACAGCCTCAATGCAGTCCCTATCAAGTAACATTAGCATTCTCCACAGAGCTAGAACAAACAATTCTAAAATATGTATGGAACCAGAGAAGACCCCGAATAGTTCAAGTGATGTTGAAAAAGAAAACCAAACATGGAAGCATCACAATTCCAGACCTCAAGCTATGTTACAAAGCTATAATCACTAAGAGAGTATGGTACTGGCACGAACACAGAGACATACATGAATGGAACAGAATAGAGAACCCAGAAATGGACTCACAAGTGTATAGCCAAGTCATCTTTGACAAAAGAGGACAGAATATCCAATGGAAAAAGACAGTCTCTTCAGCAAATGGTATTGGGAAAACAGGATAGTGACATGCAGAAGAATGCAATGGGACCGCTTACCTACTATACACAAAAATGAACTCAAAATGGATGAAAGAGCTACATGTGAGACAGAAAACCATCACAATCCTAGAGGAGAAAACAGGCAACAACCTCTTGACCTCAGCCACAGCAACATCTTGATAGACATGTTTCAGGAGAGAAAGGAAACAAAAGCCAACAACAAAAACAAAACAAACAAACAAAAACAAAACTCTTGGGACCTCATCAAGATGAAAAAAAGCTTCTGCACGGCAACGGAAACAACCAACAAAACTGGTGGAATCAGAGAAGGTATTTGCAAAGGACATATCAGATAAAGGGTTAGTTTCCAACATCTGTAAAGAACTAGCAGACTCAACACCCAAAAAACAAGGAATTCAGGGAAGAAATGGTCAAAAGACATGAACAGACGTTTTTCCCAAGAAGACAACCAGACGGCTAACAGACACATGAAAAGAGGCTCAACAGCAGTCATCATCAGGGCAATACAAATCAAAAGCAGAATGAGATACCACCTCACACCGTCAGCATGGCTCAAATTAACAACGCAGGTAACAATAGATGTTGGCGAGGATGCGGAGAAGGGGGAACACTTTTGCCTGTTGGTGGGAATGCAAACTAGTGCAGCCACTCCGGAAAATAGTATGGAGGTCTGCAAAAAAATTACAAAGAGAGCTATCCTACGTCCTAGCAATTGCATGATTAGATATTTATCCAAAGGATACGGGAGTGCTGACTCAAAGGGGCACATGCACCCCAGTGTTTATAATGGCACTGTCAATAATAGCCAAATTATGGAAGGAGCCAAGGTGTCCAGTGACTGATGAATGGATAAGGAATATATATATATATATATATATATATATATATATATATATCTGTCTATATATAGATACCTATTTTTATATCTATCTATCTATCTATCTATCTATCTATCTACATAGAATAGAATATTATTCCATGATCCAAAAGAATGAAATCTTGCCTTTTGCAACAACGTGGATGCAACTAGAATGTGTTATGGTAAGCAAATTAAGTCAGTCAGAGAAAGACAAATATCATATGATTTCACTCATGTGTGGAATCTAACAAAACAGATGAACATAGGAGAATGGAAGGAAAAATAAGGTAAAAACAGAGATGAAGACAGTCCATAAGTGACTGATTAACTCTTCACACACTGAGGGTTGTTGGAAGGGTGTTGGGTAGAGGGATGTACTAAATAGGTGATGAGCATTAGGGAGGGCACTTGGTGCGGATGACCACTGGGTGTTCTATGGAAGTGATAAGTCACTAAATTCTATTACTGAAACCATTATTACACTATATGTTAACCAACTTGGTTTAAAAAAAAAACTTTAAAAAGATGGTTACAGACAGAGTACATTTAAAGCCCAGAGGGAGAACACATCTATTCTATTAAAAGACGCTACTATTATATTAAAAGAACAAAACAAGGCTTCGCACATCCTTGCTTTGTCTTTCTGATTTCATACCTCCCATTCTAAGTCTACAAAGCAGCAGGTATAAGCCAGCTGTTCCCAGAAACCCTCTCCCATTGATTCCTACCTGAGTGCAGTTCCCTATCTGACGACTATTCATCATCGGTTCCAGAGTCAGACAGGCTCTCCAACACCCAATCTTTAGAGACACAAGCATGAGCAAGCAGGTTATTAGAGACAGGGGCTCCACCATTCCTGCAACTCCCTGTGAGGCCATGCTGGCTCAGCCGGCATCACTTGCCCTTCCTCTGGGTCCTCAGACCTTCCCTGGGCTTGGCAAAGGCAGAGCCCTTCCACAAGGCATTGACCACAGTTGCAAACCTTCAAGCAAGAGAAAGGATCCCCCTTCATCTGGTACTTCCCCAGCTGCAGTGGATCACGATAGCTCTCACCCACGCAAGAAGGTGCCACCTGCGCAACCTGACATTCCAACTGTTACAGACAGACATAGGGTTTGGCGGGTTCCACGAGCAGACCCTGTGCCCGGCTCAGAGCAGCTGCCCAGAAGAACCCTCTGTGAGGGTGGAAATGTTCTGCGTTGTAAACATGCGTCTGCCGGGCACCAGAAACGTGGCTAGGGCGGCTAATGGCTATGTGGCAAGTGGCTGCTGCCCTGGATAGCACAGCTTTAGGATGTACACATGAGGAAGACGTGACCTCCCAGTCCTGGAGGTTTCTGCAGAGGAGCTTGCTGGCCTGAGCTGACCATTCCTTGGTAGGTTCTCCCTGGGCTCATGCGTATGTGGCAGCCACTGCGTGAAGCCCTGGGGACACTTAGAATGGAAGGTCAACACCCAGGTCATAGGGGAATCCCAGCAGGGGCACATTATAAACAGAGTGAAGAGCATGACACCCCCACACTCATGCTGGGTGTAATCAGAGCGGCGGGGCAGAGGGGGAGTACCTCACTGTCTTCAGGAGCCCACCCTTCTCATTCTGATCTGGACCAGTGCCTGGGCAGACAGCTAGCATAGTGTGGGGCCCAACAGGCCTGGGTGAGCTGAGGAGGGACCTTTCTGCCCCTAAACTAGTTCCCAGCCCAAGGCTGTGAACAGCAGGCGCTTATTGGGGCCAAACATGGGCTGCCTAGGGCTGAGCCCCTGGGGGACGAGCAATGACAGAGAGGCTGTCGGTGCCCTTGCAGTGACCATCCAGAGCTATGGCTCCTGTGCCCGTGAGTGGAAGGAAGGTCAGAGACAGTATTTGGACCTGTCAGTTCCCATACCTTTCAGACAAACTCTCACACTGATGTCCTCGGGCCAGGAAAGAGCACAGCAAGGACCACCTCCACTCTGGGATCAGCCCCCACCACTTTGCTGAGCTCCCTGTGCACTGGAGCCTGTGCCCCTCTCACCTCCTCTGCAACTAGAATGTTCTACAGCTGCCCTGGTCACATGGGATGAGATCCCTTTTGTATGAATGTGTTTCCAGCCAGACAACCCTTGGCCAATAGTGTGTAGACAAGGACTGGCTGTCAGGTGATGGCCAGAAGCAGGTGAAAAGTGAAAACTGGTCCCTCCTGGCCAGGTGGATCAGGCCTGGAAACGTACTTGTGTCTGGCCTGACCCTGGTTCCATCCCTGCTGGCGTGTCCCAGGTGGGAGAACAGGAGACCTGACTCCATTGTCTGCTCCTCCCCAGTGTCCACCAATGAAAGTGTCTGGTAGGTGGAGAAGAGGCTGGCACAGGAAGGACGCCCTTCTCCCCAGGCTTTTAGGAAGATGTCCATACGGTACCCTCACCCGGCATGGCGGCTCGTCCTGCCTCATCCCACCCAGAAGGAGCCCAAATGTCATCCTCGGTGAGGACAAGGCTGGGCCCAGGTGCTGATGCTACACTGATTCAAATAATCCTGCCACCGTGGTGTCCCCTCCCACCCTCACATAGCCTGGATGTCCTTCGTGTCTTCCCTCTGCAACCCCTCAATATTTCCCGCTTAACATCTAGTCCAAGACCCTGGACCGTGCTCTCACCCTTTCAAGCTGAAGTATTTGAAGGAGCAAGGATCCTTAGAGCCTGGCTGCTGGTTTCATTCCTGCATTTGACCACACACAGCAGGCATTATCTTCCACACCCCTGGGACACTAAGAGCTTGAAAGAAAGGATTTCTAGAAGCTGGAGGATCCTCTTCTCAGATGCCCTCCAGAACTGGGTGTGGCATATGCCTGCACCAGGGGCCACCTGCCCCAGCCCTCCAGCTAAGAGGGGGAGGATTCCTTCTCAGGCTCCTTGAATCTCCTTTTTAGAAAGGATAGGAGGGGCAGGAAGGCAGTAACCCTGGGGCAGTTATCCCTTTACTGCTGAAGTATGATGGAGCACGGACTCTGTGATCACTCTAGTCTCAGCACTGGCGGGTGCCCCACACAAGGAGGATCAGGAGCAAGGACTGAAATTATTACTGATGACAACCTCAGCCTAGAAATTCAGGGTCTGCCTCAGAAAGTAGAGGCGTGAGAGAAAGTGCTAGGAATTGGGGGTTAAAGGGCCTCGTCTCCCCATCCAGCCCCCATCCCCACAGCCCGTGCCAACCCCTCCATAATTCATCACTTCCATAAGCTTCCTTTCCTCAGAGGCCAATTAGATACCATTAGGGCTCCTTCTCCTTAATCAGGATCGATCCAAGTGCCCTGAAGGCAATGAAACAGCCTCCTCAGAGTTGAGGTCTACCTTGAACTGAAGTCTTGATTCACAGAATCCTATGGATTCTGAAAACATATTTCCCGTTCAGAATCCTGTGAATGTTTTCCTGGCTATTAATAGGACTTTTTTCAGCCTAAACAAGCTATATTTGGTGTATAATATACTAACTATATTTAAATTGTCCGTATTTATATCCTTTGACCTACAGACACACATCATGAAGCTCGGTGATGGGATTTTTCTTATGAATGGCAAAGTTCACACCAGCAACTGTGCTCTTTAGGGACATGTTAATCTAGAGGAACATAAACTTCTCACACAGAGACCACATACAAGCACATACATGCTCACTTCACACACTTGTCAGTTCACAAAGAGACTCACCCAGTCTCCACGCACAGAAACTCACTACCTGAATGCCACACGAGTGCCTGTAAACACATGAACATGGTTTACCCTTCGACAAATCGCTTTGTGACTACGTCTGTGATCCTCCTTTCAATGGAAACCCAAAATCAGAAGCACTCCCCTGACTAAAGACAGCAAATGATTGATTCCTGAATACCTACCATTCTCCATGGTTCCAGAGACCACAGGAAACTATAGAAAAGAAAACAGCATAAGGGTAAGAAGGTGAGTCACACTGATTGCACCACTCTTTAGCTCTTGGTGATATTAGGATCCAATAGGGAACACAGTGGTTGAGTCAAAGGCCACAAAAGCAAACGAATAGGATGCCTGTCAGAAGTTATATATTCTGGGGGATGTGTCTCTCAAGTTCACTTAGTATAGAGACTCTAAAATTCTTCACCCAAGCAGGGAAAATTGCTTCTGATAAAATTAATCCTAACACACTATTTATCACCAGGTTTGGCACTGCCACTGGTAAATGTCCCCCTCACCAATAACAGTTGGCAAGAGACAAGCACTCACCACTCTCTCCGCCAAGGAAAGTAACAATATCATCTACCATGTATAATGTCAAATCTACAACAGAAGTTGATTGGAAAGACACTAAGAAAGTAATTGTGTTCCTCAAGGGAAGACAGGCCAGCTCACCTCACCAACAGCCTGGTGCGTCCTTACAGGAAAAGCCCACATCTTTTCCTCCACAGGGACACCTAGAAGGACACAGTACACACATCAGGACATTGTTAGTACTGCTCAAGAAAGCTCAGGGACTTATCCTTGATAGGAACATGGGCAGAGCATAGGGCGGATTTCCTTACCTGCATGGACAGAAGGTTACTGCTGAGCCACACTCAGCAATAATCATTGAAATGTGCAGTAGGAGGGGTTTTTTCAGAATGTAGACATTGGTTATTGTGCAGTGTCAGTGGCACATATCTCCTGGGGCAAGACACATCTCTCGCTGTCTCTCCTCCCTCTGTGTCTCTCTCTCTGTCTCTCTACTGAATGTGTGTGTCTCATTCTCTTAGTGTGTTTCCCTGTCTCCTTCCCTGTCTCTCAGTTTCTGTCTGACTCAGCAATACACACACACACACAGTGAATACATTGTCTTTGTCACACTGTATACATGGACACAGGTTTTCCCCTGGGCAATCTGTCTTTTCCCCACACCCTCAAGCCTCTGTCCTACAGGGAACCTGGAGTCAGGGTAGCTCTCCAGACTGATGCCAGGAGGAATATCCCAACTTCCTGACCACATAGATTATTTCATCAGCAGGGGACTGATTCCAAAGTACATACCATATTCTGTTTGTCCCGCGGCAACCTGAATGTAGAGAAAAGAAACACCATCAGGGTCAGACCATGATGAACATGCATTGCACTGGTCTTTGGTTCTCCTCTGGAATTTAGGAAACCAGATGCAGACAGTGCTTGAGTCAAAGGTCCCCAAAAACAAATGAATAGGATGCCTATCTGAAGTTGTTTTTCCTGGGGATGTGTCTCTGAAGACCATTCAGGGTGCCAACTACAAACTCCTCACCCAAGCAGGAAAAATTGATGCTCAGGAAAGATCCTATGACAGTGTTTCTTAGCAGGATTGGCATTGCCAGTGGTTAATGTCCTCTGGATCAAGTTACAGTTGGCAAGAGACAACCACTTACCAATCTCCCTACCACGGAATTGAATGCAATCATGTAAAATGTACATAGTCCTATGGCACCGAATATGACTGGAGATACACTAAGTAATCAACTTGTCTTCCATAGGCAAAGACAGGCAAGTTCACCTCAGCAACACCTTGGTGTCTCCTGACAGGAACGGCCCACATAGTTTCCTCCTTAGGGACACCTAGAAGCATACAGAATATATGTCAGTACGCTGTCGGTAATGCTCAAGAATACAACAGGGAGTGATCCTTGGTAAGAAAATGCACCACAGCCTATGGAGGCTTTGGTTGCCTGCATGGACTGAATGTTACTGCTGAGCCACGCTCAGCAATAATCCGTATAGTGTGCAGTATGAGGAGTTTTGTTGAGAAACTAGACATTGAGCATTGTGCAGGGTCAGTGACACATATCCCCTGGGGATACACACCCCCCCCAATCTCTCTCTGTCTGTCTCTCTCTCTCTGTCTCTCTCTCTGTCTCCCCCCTCTCTCTCTCCCTCTCACTCTCTCCTCTCTCTCTGTCTCATGAAAGCATGTGTCTCTTTCTCTTTATGTGTTTCCCTGTCTCTTTCTCTGTCCTTCAGTTTCTGTCACCCTCAGACCCCCACGCACACACACAGAAACACAACACATAGTGAATACATTGTCTTCCTCACACTGTAAACAGGGATATAGGTTGTCCTCTGGGAAATCTATCTTTTCTCCACACCCTCACGCCTCTGTCCTACAGGGAACCTAGAGTCAGGGTAGCTCTCCAGACTGATGCCAGCAGGAATATCCCAACTTCCTGACCACATAGATCATTTCATCAGCAGGGGACTGATTCCAAAATACATACCATATTTCGTTGCTCCCGCGGCCACCTGATTGTAGAGAAAAGAAACACCATCAGGGTCAGATCATGATGAAATCTCATTGCACTGGGCTTTCACTCTCCTCTGGACTTTAGGAACCAGATGGCACACAGTGCTTGAGTCAGAGGTCCCCAGTAGCAAATGAATAGCATGCCCGTCAGAAGTTGTTGTTTCCTGGGGACGTGTCTCTGAAGACCACTGAGGAAGTTGACTACAAAATTCCTCACCCAAGCAGGAAAAATTGCTGCTGACGAAAAAGATCCTTTGACACTGTTTATGACCAGGTTTAGCACTGCCAGTGGTGAATGTCCCCCTGCCAAGGTTACATTTGGCAAGAGGCACCCATACTCCACACTCCACACCCCGGAAAGTAACAATATCATCTAAAAAGTACATTGTCCGATTTACAACAGACGTTGATTGGAAAGACACTAAGAAATGACTTGTGTTCCTCAGGGAAAGACAGGCAAGCTCACCTCAGCAACATCCTGCTGCCTCCTGACAGGAACGGCCCACATCTTTTCCTCCTCAGGGACACCTAGAAGGACACAGAACACACGTCAGTACATTGTTGGTGCTGCTCAAGAAAACTCAGGGACTGTTCCGTAATAAGAACATGGGCCAGAGCGTACGGAGGCTTTTGTTACCTGCATGGACTGAAGGTTGCTGCTGAGCCACGCTCAGCAGTATTCCTTGAAGTGTGCAGTTTGAGGAGTTTTTTGAGAATGTAGACATTGATTATTGTGCAGTGTCAGTGGCACATATCTCCTAGGGAAGGGCACACCTCTCGCTGTCTCTCCTCTCTCTCTGTGTCTCTCTCCATCTCTCTAATGAATGTGTGTGTCTCTTTCTCTTGGTGTGTTTCCCTGTCTCCTTCCCTGTCCCTGAGTTTCTGTCTGACTCAAACATACATGCACTCACACACACACACACACACACACACACACACACACACACACACTCACACACAGTGAATACATTGTCTTCCTCACACTGTAAACAGGGACACAGGTTTTCCCCTGGGCAATCTGTCTTTTCCCCACACCCTCAAGCCTCTGTCCTGCAGGGAACCTGGAGTCAGGGTAGCTCCCCAGACTGATGCCAGCAGGAATGCCCCATCTTCCTGACCACCTAGATTACTTTATCAGCAGGGGACTGATTCCAAAGTACATACCATATCCTGTTTGTCCCGCGGCAACCTGCATGTAGAGAAAAGAAACACCATCAGGGTCAGACCATGATGAACACGCATTGCACTGGTCTTTGGTTCTCCTCTGGAATTTAGGAAACCAGATGCAGACAGTGCTTGAGTCAAAGGTCCCCCAAAACAAATGAATAGGATGCCTGCCTGAAGTTGTTTTTTCCTGGGGATGTGTCTCTCAAGTCCATTTAGGGTGCTGACTACACAATTCCTCACCCAAGCAGGAAAAATTGATGCTCAGGAAAGATCCTATGACACTGTTTCTTAGCAGGATTGGCATTGCCAGTGGTTAATGTCCTCTTGACCAAGTTACAGTTGGCAAGAGACAACCACTCACCAATCTCCCTACCACGGAATTGAATGCTATCATGTAAAATGTACATAGTCCTATGGCACCGAATATGACTGGAGGTACACTAAGTAATCAACGTGTCTTCCATAGGCAAAGACAGGCAAGTTCACCTCAGCGACACCTTGGTGTCTCCTGACAGGAACGGCCCACACATTTTCCTCCTTACAGACACCTAGAAGCGTAAAGAATACATGTCAGTACGTTGTCTGTAATGCTCAAGAATACCGCAGGGAGTGATCCTTGATAAGAAAATGCGCCACAGCATATGGAGGCTTTGGTGCCTGCATGGACTGAATGTCACTGCTGACCACACTCAGCTGTATTTCTTGAAGTGTGCACTATGAGGAGCTTTTGGAGAAAGTCGACATTGGCCATTGTGCAGTGTCAGTGGCACATATCACCTGGGGAAACTCACATCTCTCTCTCTCTCTCTCTCTCACTTTTTTCAATATGTCTATCTCTTTCTGTATGTGCCTCTGTGTCTGTCTGTGAGGCTCTCAAGTAAACACGCACACACACACACACACACACACACGTACACACTCACAGTTGCACTGCATACAGACACATACAGAACAACACCAAGACTCATGCACACAGCATCACTCTGCAATCAAGGAATACATTATCTTTCTCATACTGTGGAAACATGGACATAGTTTTCACTTAGGACTTCACACCCCCCCCTCCACACTTGGCCTAAGATGTCCCAGGTCTCTGGAATCAGGGTGGCTCTCCAGATTGAACACAATAAGTATGCCCCACCTACATCAACATGTAAATGTTTTCCTCAGCAAGAAACTGTTTCCAGAATACGTACCTTCTTCTCGAGCTCCTATGGCCACCTGAATGTTAGGAAAGAAAACACCATCAGGGTGAGATCACGATATACAGTATTTGCACCACTCTTGAGTTCTCTTCGTGACTTTAGGATACAAGATGGGACACAGTGGTTGAGTCAAAGGCCACACAAGCAAATGAATAAGATGCCTGTATGATGTTGTTTTCCCTGGGGATGTGTCTAAAGAACACTTAAGATGCAGAGTGCAAAATTCTTCCCCCAAGGAGGGAATATTGCTGCGAACAAAAAAGATCCTTTGACACTGTCTCTTACCATGCTTGGCACTGCCAGTGGTCAGTGTCCCCCTGGCCAAGGTTACAGTTGGCAAGAGGCAAGCACTCCCCACTCTCCCCACCAGGGAAAGTAACAATATCATCTAAAATGTACACCATCATATTTAGAACAGAAGTTGATTGGAAAGACACTAAGAAAGCACTTGTATGCCTCAGGGAAGGACAGGCAAGCTCACCTCTGCAACAGTCTTTTGCCTCCTTACTGTAACGGACTGCAGCTTTTTCTCCACAGTGACTCCTAAAAGGACACAGAAAACAGGTCAGTACATTGTTGGTGCTGCTCAAGAATAACTCAGGGACTGTTCTGTGAAATGAATATGGGCCAGGCCATACAGAGGTTTTGGTAACCTGCATGGACTGCGTGTGACTGCTGAGCCTCACTCAGCAATAATCTTTGAAGTCTGCAGTAGGAGGAGTTTGCTGAGACACTAAACATCAGACATTGTGCAGTGTCAGTGGCACATATCTCCCGGGGAAACACGCATTCTCTCTCTCTCTCTCTTACCTCTCTCTCTCTCTCTCTCTCTCTCTCTCTCTCTCTCTCTCGTGTGTCTCATTCTCTTTGTAAGTTTCCCTGTCTCTTTCTCTGTCCCTCAGGTTCTGCCTCTCTCAAACACACTTGTGCGTCCACACACACACACACACACACACACACCCCACACACTGATTATATTGTCTTCCTCACACTCTAAAAATGGACATAGGTTTCCCCTGGGAAATCTGTCATTTCTCCACACCCTCAAGCCCCTGTCCTACCAGAACCCTGGCTTCAGGGTAGCTCTCCAGACTGATGCCATCAGGAATGCCCCAGCTTCCTGAACATATAGATTCTTTCATCAGCAGGAGACAGATTCCAAAATACATACCATATTCCATTGCTCTCTTGATGACCTGAATGTAGAGAAAGGAAACAACACCAGGGTGAGATCATGATATAAACTCATAGCACTGCACATTGGTTCTCCCCTTGATTTTAGGAAACCAAATAGCACACAGTGCTTGAGTCAAAGGTCCCCAAAAGCAAATGAATAGTATGCCTGTAAAAAGTTTTTTTTCCCCTGGGATGTATGTGCCAAGACCACTTAGGATGGCGACTCTAAAATTCTTCACCCAAGCTGGAAAAGTTGCTGCTGCGCAAAAAGATCCTAGGACACTGTTTGTTACCAGGTTTGCCACTGCCAGTGGTCAATGTCCCCCTGACCAAGGTTTCAGTTGGCAAGAGGCAACCACTCACCACTGTCCCCATCAGGGAAAGTAACAGTATCCTCGAAAATGTAGACTGTCATATGTACAACAGAAGTTGATTGGAAAGCCTCTAAGACAGCACTTGTGTTCCTCAGGGAAAGACAGGCAAGCTCACCTCAGCCACAGCCTGCTGCCTCCTTTCAGGAAGGGGCCGCCGCTCTTCCTCCTTAGGGACCCCTAGAAGGACACAGAATACACGTCAGTACCTTGTTGGTCCTCCTCAAGAATAACTCAAGGACTGTTGCTTGATATGAACATGGGCCAGAGCATACGGAGGCTTTGGTTACCTGCATAGACTGAATGTGACTGCTGAGCCACACTCAGCTGTATTCCTTGAAGTGTGCAGTATGAGGAGTTTTTTGAGAATGTAGATACTGGTCATTGTGCAGTGTCAGTGTCACATATTTCCTGGGCAAACCCACATCTCTCTCTCTCTCTCTCTCTCTCTTTTAATGTTACTGTCTCTTTCTGTGTGTGTTTCTGTGTCTCTGTCTCTGAGTCTCTGAAGCAAACACACACACACACAAACACACAATCACACGACATAGATACACAAACAGAACAACCCCAAGACTCATGCACACAGAATCACTCCGCACTCAAGGAATACATTATCTTTCTCATAGTGTAGAAACATGGACATAGTTTTTCACCTGGGACATTGGTCTTTCCCCCCCATCCTTGGACTAAGTCCTCCCAGGACTCTGGAATCAGGGTAGGTCTCCAGACTGAAGACAACAAGAATGCCCACCTAATCACCATCTAAACATTTTCCTCAGCAAGAAACTGTTTCCAGAATACATACCTTTCTCCCGTGCTCCTACGGCCACCTGAATGTTCGGAAGGAAAACACCATCAGGGTGAGATCATGATATACAGTATTTGCACCACTCTTCAGTTCTCTTGGTGACTTTCGGATACAAGATGGGACACAGTGGTTGAGTCAAAGGCCACAAAACCCAATGAATAGGATGCCTGTCAGAAGTTGTTTTTCCCTGTGATGTGTCTCAAGACCAATTAGGATGCCAACTACCAAATTCTTCACCTATGTAGGAAAAATTGCTGCTGACGAAAAATATCCAATAACACTGTTTCTTACCAGGTTTGGCACTGCCAGTGGTAAATATCCCCCTGACCAGGGTTACAGTTTGTAAGAGGCAGCCACTCACCACTCTCCCCACCAGCAAAAGTAACAATATCATCTACCATGTACATTGTCATATTTACAACAGAAGATGATTGGAAGGACACTAAGAATGCACTTGTGTTCCTCAGGGAAAGACAGGCAAGCTCACCTCAGCCACAGCCTTCTGCTTCCTTTCAGGAAGGGCACGCAGCTTTTCTTCCTTAGGGACATCTAAAAGGACACAGAATACACATCAGTACCTTGTTGATGCTGCTCAAGAATAACTCAGGGACTGTTCCTTGATATGAACATGGGCCAGAGTTGATGGAGGCTTTTGTTACCTGCATGGACTGAGTGTTACTGCTGAGCCACGCTCAGCTGTATTCCTTGAAGTGTGCAGTATGAGGAGTGTTTGGAGAATGTAGACATTGGCCATTGTGCAGTGTCAGTGGCACATATCTCCTGGGGAAGGACACATCTCTTGCTATCTCTCCTCTCTCTCTCTCTCTCTCTCTCTCTCTCTCTCTCTCTCTCTCAATGTGACTGTCTCGTTTCTGACTCTCTGAAACACACACACACACACACACACACACACACGCTAACAGTCGTGCTACACAGACACATAGAGAACAACCCCAAGACTCATGCACACAAAATCACTCCACACTCAAAGAATACATTATCTTTCTCATAGTGTAGAAACGTGGACATAGTTTTTCACCTGGGACATCGGTCTTCCCCCCCCCCCACCTTAGACTAAGTCCTCTCAGGACTCTGGAATCAGTGTAACTCTCCAGACTGAAGACAACAAGAATTCCTCACCTACATCACCATCTAAACATTTTCCTCAGCAGGAAATTTTTTTCCAGAATACATACCTTTCTCCTGTACTCCTGCGGCAACCTGAATGTTAGGAAAGAAAACACCATCAGGGTAAGATCATGATATACGCTATTTGCACCACTCTTCAGTTCTCTTGGTGACTCAAGGATAGAAGATGGGACACAGTGGTTGAGTCAAAGGTCCCCCAAAGCAAATGAATAGGATGCCTGTCAGAAGTTGTTTCTCCTGGAGATGTGTCTTCCAAGACCACTAGGGTGGCGACTACAAATTTCTTCACCAAGCAGGAAAAATTGCTGCTGAGGAAAAAGATCCTTTGACACTGCTTCTTACCAGGTTTGGCACTGCCAGTGGTAAACGTCCCCCTGACCAAGGTGACAGTTGGCAAGAGGCAACCACTCACCAGTCTCCCCACCAGGGAAATAACCATATCATCTGAAACATACATTGTCACATTTACAACAGAAGTGATTGGAAATATCTAAGAAAGCACATGTGTTCCTCAGGGGAAAACAGGCAAGCTCACCTCAGCAACAGCCTGCTGTCTCCTTTCAGGAAGTTCCTGCAGCGTTTCCTCCTTAGGGACTTCTAGAAGGACACAGAATGCACCTCAGTACCTTGTTGGTGCTGCTCAAGAATAATTCATGGACTGTTGCTTGATATGAACATGGGCCAGAGCATATTGAGTCTTTGGTCACCTGCATGGACTGAATGTTACTGCTGAGCTACCGTCAGCATTATTCCTTGAAATGTGCAATAAGAGGAGTTTTTTGAGAATGTAAACATTCGTCTTGTGCAGTGTCAGTGGCACATGTCTCTTGGGGAAAACACATCTCTCTCCCTCTCACCTCACTCTCTCTCTCTATTATGAGTGTGTCTTGTTCTCTGTGTGTTTCCCTGACTCTCATTTCTGTCTCTCTCAAACACACACACGGGCATACACAAACACACGCACACACACGCACACACACAACACATAGTGAATACATTGTCTTCTCACACTGTAAACATGGGCATAGCTTTTCCCCTGGGAAATCTGTCTTTTCTCTACCTCCTAAAGCCTTGGTCCTACAAGGAACCTAGAGTCAGGGTAGCTCTCCAGAATGAGGCCAGCAGGAATGCCCCAGCGTCCTGACCATATAGATTATTTCATCAGCAAGAGACTGATTCCAAAATACATACCACATTCCATTGCTCTTGCCAGGACCTGAATGTAGAGAAAAGGAACACCATCAGGGTGAGACCATGATGTACACTCATAGCACTGCTCTTTGGTTCTCCTCTTGACTTTAGGAAACCAGATGGCACACAGTGCTTGAGTCAAGGGCCCCAAAAGCAAATGAATAGGATGCCTGTCAGAAGTTGTTTTTCCTGTGGATGTGTCTCTCGTGAACACTTTGGATGCCGAGTACAAAATTCTTCACCCAAGTAGGAAAAATTGCTGCTGATGAAAAAGTGCTGATAACACTCTTTCTTACAAGCTTTTGCATGGCCAGTGGTAAATGCCCCCTGACCAATGTTAAAAATGGCAAGAGCCACCCACTCACCATTCTCCCCAGCAGGGAAAGTAGCAATACCAACTAAAATGTACATTGTCATATTTACAACAGAAGATGATTGGAAAGACTCTGAGAAAGCACTTGTGTTCCTCAGGGAAAGACAGGTAAAGTCACCTCAGCAAAAGCCTGCTGCCTCATTTGACGAAGGGCCCTCAGCTCTTCCACCTTAGGGACATCTAGAAGGAAACAGATCACATGTCAGTATCTTCTTGGTGCTGCTCAAGATTACCTCCGGGACTCTTCCTTACATGAACATGGGCCAGAGCATATGGAGGCTTTTGTTCCCTGTAGGGACTGAGTATTACTGCTGAGCCACACTCAGCAGTATTCCTTGAAGTGTGCGGTATGCAGAGAGTTTTGAGAATGTAGACTTTGGTCATTTTTCAGTGTCATTGGCACATATCTCATGGGCAAACCCACATCTCTCTCTGTCTCTCTCTCTCTCTCTCTCTCTCTCTCTCTCTTTCAATGTATCTGCCTCTTTCTGTATGTGGCTTTGTCTCTGAGTCTCTCAAGAAAAGACACAAACAGACACAACATACACAGTCACGATCCTAAGACATACACACACATACAGAACAACCCCCAGAGTCAATACACAAAATTACATCACACACAAGGAATACAGTTGCTTTCTTATACTGTAGAAACATGACCTAGATTGTCACCTAGGACTTCGGTCTTTCCACTAGTCCTCCCAGGACTCTGCATTGTAGATGTTGGTCATTGTCCTGTGTCAGTGGCCTATATCCCTGGGCACACCCACATCTCTCACTCTCTCTCCCTCTCTTCCAATGTGTCTGTCTCTTTCTGTGTGTGGCTCTGTCTCTCTGGCTCTGAGTCTCCTAGGAAAACACACAAACACACAGAAACATACACACACACA
This sequence comes from Prionailurus bengalensis, assembly GCF_016509475.1. Classification (NCBI taxonomy): domain Eukaryota; kingdom Metazoa; phylum Chordata; class Mammalia; order Carnivora; family Felidae; genus Prionailurus; species Prionailurus bengalensis. Next base: position 135,085 of record NW_025091160.1, read on the forward strand.
CATGCGCATACACACTCACAATCATGAAACATACAGACACATACAAAACAACCCCAAGATTCGTGCACACAGAATCACACTGCACAGAAAGAATACATTATCTCTCTCCTCTGTAGAAACATGGACATAGATTTCACCTGGGATATCGGACTTTCCACCCCACACTCAAGCAACATTCCCCCAGGACCCTGATATCCGGGTACTCTCCAGACGGAAGACAGCAAGAATGCCCCACCTACACCTCCCCCGAAACATTTTCCTCAGCAAGAAACAGTTTCCAGGACACATACCTTCTTCTCGTGCTCCTACGGCCACCTGAATGTTAGAAAAGAAAACACCATCAGGGTGAGATCATGATGTACAGTATGTGTACCATTCTTCGGTTCGCTTGGTGACTTTGGGATTCAGGATGGGACACAGTGTTTGAGTCAAAGGCCACAAAAGCAAAGATAATATGCCTGTCAGAAGTCGTTTTGCCTGGAGATGTGTCTCTAAAGAACACCGAGGATGCAGACTACAAAATGGTTCCCCCAGAAGGAAAAAGTGCGGCTGCCGAAAAAGATCCTAGGACGCTGTTTACTAGCAGGTTTGGCACTGCCAGTGGAAAATGTCCCCCTGACCAAGGGGACAGTTGGCAAGAAACAACCATGGAAATTGACAACATGTTTCTCCCCACAGGGAAAATAACATTATCACCTCAACGGTACATTGTCACATTTACAACAGATGTTGATTGCAAAGACTCTACGGAAGCACTTGTGTTCCTCAAGGAAAGACAGGAAGCTCACCTCAGCAACAGCCTGCTGACTGGGCACAGGATGGGGCCGCCGTCTTTCCTCCTCGGGGACACCTAGAAAGACCACAACACCTGTCAGTACCATGTTGGTGCTGCTCAAGTATACCTCAGGGACTGTTCCTTGATATGAACATGGGCCAGAGCATATTGAGGCTTCGGTGACCTGCATGGACTAAATGTTACTGCTGAGCCGTGCACAGCAGTATTCCTTGAGGTGTGCAGTAGGAGGAGTGTGTGAGAATGTAGACATTAATCATTGTGCAGTGTCAGTGACACCTGTTCTCTGGGCAAACCCACATGTATCTTTCTGTCTCTGTCTCTCTTGCAGTGTGTCTGTCTCATTTTGTGTGGCTTAGTCTGTGTGTCTCCCAAGAAAACACACTCAACACACATTCACAGTCACCATCACGTGACACACACACACACACACACACACACACACACACACACAGAACCACCCCGGGACTCATGCCCACAAAAACACACCCCACTCGAGGAATTCATTATCTTTCTCCTAGTGTAGAAGCATCCCATAGTTTTGTCACCTGGGACGTAGGTCCTTCCCCCCCACTCACAAGCACCAGTCCTCCCAGGCCTCTGGAATTAGGGTAGCTCTCCAGACTGAAGTCAACAACAATGCCCCACCTGCATCACCATCTAAACATTTTTCTCAGCAAGAGACAGTTTCCGGGATACATACCCGTGTCCTGTGCTCCTTCGGCCACCTGAATGTCAGGAAAGAAAACACCATCAGGGTGAGATCATGACATACACTATTGGCACCACTCTTCAGTTCCCTTTGCGTCTTTACGATACAAGATGGGACTCAGCGGTTGAGTCGAAGGCCACAAAAGCCAATGAATAGGATGCCTGTCAGAAGTTGTTTCTCCTGGGGATGTGTCTCTAAAGAACACTGAGGATGCAGACTACAAAATGGTTCACCCAGAAGGAAAAAGTGCGGCTGCCGAAAATCATCCTAGGACGCTGTTTGTTACCAGGTTTGGCACTGCCAGTGGTCAATGTCTCCCTGACCAAGGTGACCGTTGGCTAGAGGCAACCACTCTCCACTCTCCCCATCACGGATAGTAACAGTATCATCGAAAATATACATTGTCATATTTACCACAGAAGCTGATTGGAAAGACTCTAACATAGCACTTGTGTTTCTCAGGGAAATACTGGCAAGCTCACCTCAGCAGCAACCTCATACCTCCTTGCATGATTGGCGCGCAGTGTTTCCTCGTTTCGGACACCTAGAAGGACACAGAATATACCTCAGTATATTGTTGGTGGTGCTCAAGAATAACTCAGGGACTTTTCTTCATGTGAACATTGGCCAGAGCATACAGAGGCTTTGGTTACCTGCATGGACTGAATGGTACTGAGGAGCCACGCTCAAGTGTATTTCTTGGCGTGTGCAGTATGAGTAGTTTTTTGAGAGTGTAGACATTGGTAATGTGTAGTGTCAGTGGTACGTGTCTCCTGGGTCAACACACATCTCTCCTCTCTCTCTCACCTGTCTCTCTCTCTCTTATGAGTGTGTCTCATTCTCTTTGTGTGCTTCCCTGTCCCTCAGTTTTTGCCTGTCTCAAACACACACACACACACACACACACACACACACACACACAACAGCACTGTGAATACATTGTCTTCTCTCACTGTAAACATAGACACAGGTTTCCCCCTCAGAAATCTGTCTTTTCTCCACACCATCAAGCCTCTGTCCTGCAGGGAACCTGGGTTAAGGGTAGCTTCCACACTGATTCCAGCAGGAATGCCCGATCTTCCTGACCATATTGATTATTTCATCAGTTGGTTAAGTGTCCCTCTCTTGATTTCGACCCAGGTCATGATCTCAAGGTGTCTGGGATCAAATCCCTGCCTGGGATTCCACCCCGCTCCCTCAATCAATCATTCAATCAATCAATCAATCAATCAATCAATGACCTTTTGAAAGTTGCCCAACAGAGTATGTAAACTGACGCAGTCAATATGAAAAAACAATATGGAAGTGCTTCAAGACATTTAAAAAAGAAGTACCATTTGATCTAGCAATCCCACTTTGGGCTAACACATCCAAAAGTATTGAAATCTGGTCTTCTGAATGATACCTACACTCCCGTGTTCTGCATTCACAAAAGCTAATATAGCGAAACAACTGAAGGTCCATTGATGAACAAATGCACAAAGACAATGTGGTGTGTCCATACAATGGGTGACTATTCAGCCTTCAAAAGGAAGGAAATCCTGTCAGTTGTGACACCATGGATGGCCCTGGGGGACTTGGTGTTAAGCGAAATAAGCCAGACACAGAAAGACAAACACTGCAGGATGACACTTACATGTGGAACCTAAAATAGTCAAATGCATAGGAACAGAGAATAGAATAGGGGCTGGAGGGAGGGGAAAGGGAGGAAATGTTGGTGTTCGGGGCACCAAGTTTCATTTATACAAAAGAAGTCAGTTCTGGAAACCTACCTTGCCACATAGGGCCTGTGATGAACTGCTTGAAAATCAGTAAGAGTGAGTTTGTAGGTTGAGTCCCCTTACCACGAAAGAAAAAGAAGAAAAGCCCCAACAGACACTGTTTGGGCAAATACCTTTATCTGGGTGAGACAGTATAGAAATCAGAACAATCCAGTCATTGAGAGCATGGGGTTGGTGCCTGTTGGGCTGTGCCTAAGTTCCCTGTACTGCACAATGAAAACTTTCTTAGGGGCTGCTTACTAGTGCTATGGTATGAAGTTGAAAGTGACTAAATGCAGGAAAAGTCTTCGGAAAAAAAATGACCGATGGTTCAGAAGCAGTGTGTTTAAGTGTTCAGTCACTAAATGTCTGGAACATTAACCTAAACACTTGGTAGTGGTTGAATCTAGAGTGGGGACTTGGATGGCTACAGGACAAAGGAGGATGGAAGCTTCCTTTTCATCCTGTCCATGGCTAGGACGCTTTACAGCTCATGGGGAAGTCCTGTTACCACCTCCTGGGATCCCCATATCAACCCCGTGGGGCAGAGAGGGCAGGGCCTGTGACCCATATTTTCTGTGAGAGATTAAGTGACTCACCAAGATTCACTATTCTGAAGAGTGGGAGGTCCAGGATAGGAATGTAGATGTTGCCCGGGGACAGAGATCCCTGAAAATCTGGGACCTTCCCAGGGCACCTGAGATCATGCCTTGAACCCCTGAGCCAGGTGCTCCCCCAGTCTCTTTATCAAATCTTCCTCCCCAAGGTCTCTGTGGAAGACAGTTGATGCCCTGGAGGAGGTGCCTAAGCTAGGAGAAAAGTGCAAATCCTAACTCAGCCTCCCAACTCTAGGTTTCAACCCCTGACCCAAGGCACAATGCAGTTACCACCAAGTGAAGCCCTTCTGAAGGAGCAGGGGAAGCCCAACAGTGGCCATCCTCACCCGGCCTCCACACTACCAGGGCTCTCACAAGGAGCCTTCCCCAACGGCCACTTGGCCACTTTCAGTGGCCAGGGGTCTGCTCAGCTCCCAAGCTGACTCTGAAGCCACGACATTCCAAACCAACTGTCACGTGACGGCTCTGCCCAGAATTAGCTTTCCTTCAGTTGACTAAGCCTGGCTGAGCATGAGCAACTACTGTGAATTAACTGCCAAATTGGCCCATCGGGCTGGTGCTTTGATGGTTTATTGAGTGTAGGCTGGGACACTTAACGTGGCACTGACTATTGGTCTGTGGAGCCATCTGAGCAGCCAGGACTAAGGCCTGGCTGGTGGAGGGCAGGGGCTGTACTGGCTCTGAGTGGGCCCCTTCCCAGTTCCTCCTCCTTCCCCAAAATCTGATCTGTACGGACTCCTCATCCTTCTTGAGACCCTGCAGTGGCAGGGGCCCATGTCCCATCTCCTTTTAGATGGACCCCTCCATACCCACGGCCTGGAGAAGGCTCCTCCCCCTCCACCGCCATGACTCTCCCTAAGGACTCTCCCAGGTGATTATAACCAACCCTTTACTGAGAGACTAGATTCAAATCTAGGCACAGCAGTCTGTGTTGTTTAATCATAAATCCTTTGTTATGAAGCTCATGAATGATTAACAAATTGTACATAAGGAAAGCCCACCACTGAAAACCAAACAGTATTATTAATTATGTGCTATTTTTCTTCTAGTCTTGCCTTGCGATGCTACCCGGATATGTATTCATTAAGCATGTCAGCTATTGGCTTTCATTTACTAGCAAGCAATGGGATAGTTCATTAAGGAGCAAAGGCCCCACTGGAGCATGGGTGAGAGTGTCAAGACAAGGAGGATGGACACCGGGCTAGTAATCAAATGTTTGAGTTCTTATTGGTCACGGCCCCTAAAGCGTGTAGTTCTTGGGAATCAAGCTGTTTTTAGGGCTCATGCTGATAATGTTACCGAATATACTACATTATGTCCCTGGATCTTTTTTCCTGAATGAGTCTTCACACACCACATGCAACGGGGCCTGAACTCGTCACCCAGGGAGCAAGAGATGCATGCTCCAGCAGCTGAGTAAGGCACCAGCCCGTCATGTTCCCGATTCTTAATCAGATTTGTGCCGTGTCCTGAAGAATGACCACACCATGAAACTGACTGAGCAGGCGCTGACCAGCTCTCTAACTCAGCTGTACAAGGGAGCAGCGATGAGGGTGATGGCACAAGGTTCATCGTGAATTGGTACTTTGAGGCTTCATTTTCGTTGTCTCACGGGTAGGCTCACAGAACTTCAGCATTACTAGGGCTCACTCGTATTGACAATGCCATCCAACACCTCTAAAGGATCTCCTCAGTCCTTACTGGACTCAGGCCAAGTGCTGAGGAGTAGCTCAGCACTGGCAGAATTTGACCAGGTTTTCCTAACTTGTGCCTCCAAACTTTCAGAATCTTTGAACTGACCAGAACCATGTAAGATTTCTAGATCCTTTTCATATTAGTGACTACGGCAAGTTCTATAATAATCTGGCTTGAGAGTTTCCCTGGGCTATGGGACCACAGAGACTACCTCATAATAGTAGATAGCATGTGGGATTTTCCTTGGTCCAGGTGATTCCTGACATACACACACATGCTGGAATTGCTTTGCACAGCCAGTGATCCCATGGCTAAGTAGAAGTGCAGCTCAGTAGTTAAAGCATGAGCATTGGGACTACAGGCCTGGGTTCACATCCTGACTCTTAGGAGTTCATGCCCCTGGACACAAGAATCTCTGTGCCTCAGTTTCTCCTCCTGAGAAGTAGGAAGAGTAACAAACCATCACATATGTTTGTGATGGCATTGAATGAATTATTGCATGGAAAGTGTGCGGTGTATGACAAGTGGTCAGAAAGATTCATTAGAGGGTATAGATATTAAACGAGACCTTACAATTTTGCAAGTTCCAGAGGTGGATTCAAACCTGGGACTCTGAGTTCCCAGACCATTGTTCTATGACACACAGCTGCTTTGCTTTGCCTAAAAACTATCATTTTACCTCAACATAATTTAGTTTTGACAGAATCAGAGGCATAAAAGAAAAAGGAACACAAAAGAAAAGAAAAAAGAAAAAAAAAGCTGTTGGTGACCCCTGGATCCCACTCTCTGTGACCCTTGACCAGAAATATTCATGATTGTTCTCCAGAGTGATCCAATGTACACAGTGTAATTCTGGATAACACCCAAAGGATAAAAGTAAATGTGTGTTTGGGGGCCACAAATGGTTGAAACTCTCATATTGTTCGGGTCTCTTTGGACAACTCTTTATGTGAATGAAGGAACACATCTCCCCAAATACTGAACCCAATACCCCTTTTTGGTATAAAGAGTATAGGGAAAGCATGTTAAAAACAATGATGGATACCTTCCATATCAACCATTCTGGATCCACTCTACATTTCTGTAATGAGTAATTTGAATACATACTTTTGGAGTTTTAAAAGATCCTACATTACAATAGACATTGCCGTATGTTTTCTCCTAGGAATACCTAGTGGTGACAAGAAAGGGGTGCAGGATATAGTCCATTTTTCTCAATGGAGAAAAAATATCAAGGGAGCTATCTTGATAGAATAACCGAAAATCAAGAGATAAAACAAAACTACAAAACATATCCATAACTCCGTACGACCAGATAGAGAGAGGAGATTTTAAACCATGAAAAAATATTTTGAGCAACAGCTAACTGTCCAGTTAGTAGCAGACAGTGTTAAGAAGATCTTTATGAACATACCACCGCAGCAACAAATCAGATTGCCCATCTTCGAAGACACTAGGTACAGATCTGAGAACTCACTCGTTATCAGAGTTGAACTGCTCAGCTCAGAGACTGGCAGTTGGAAAAAACGGGCATCTTACATCATTTCATCGCCATGGCAACAGAGCTTTCATGGGGAATGCAGGTGCACACCGTCCAACTTCTGCTGGGTGGACAGGTGCATCTCTACAGAGACAGGGGCACCATTGGAGATTAAGTGCTTGTGTTTCAAAAGCTGAATCCTGGTCTCACACGTTGTCATTCTCTGTTTTGAAAATAAATTACATGAAGGGAAATGACCTGACCCCTCCAACACCAATTATAATCACTAGTCAAAATTTCAGGGTGAAGAGGGAAAAAGAGAATATTTTGAGAATAGAGAGAGGTCCCATTTTTTATTTAAAACACAATCCATACCCATTTCTACCAACCTCAGTCCAAGGACACCTCTAGAATGAAGTTCAAAATTTGTCCCAGATGAAATACTAGAAGTAATCATTATATCTTAAAGTAATTTAGTCAGGTTATAGACCCATTAACTATAAACACAATTTGATGTAGAGTAATTACATAGAAGGCATATTTATTTTCTTAGCAAAGGTGTGGGACAAGGAGTTTACCTTTAGCTCTTCCCTGAAACACACATGCCTGTGTTTTTAATAAAAAAACTATCAGCTACATTAATCACATGTTTTTTTCTCTACCAAATTAGTCTAGAAGTTCAGAATCCGGGATGGTACATATAGAAAAAGTCATAAAATGAAAAATAGTAATTAAAATAATATTTACATTAAGAAAATAAAAAGAAAAATTTCAACTAAAACTAAGGTAAAATTTTCTTGTGTCAATATGGGAAAGGTGAACAGAAATGTTATCGTGTTCTTTTTGAATGATAGAATCAGACTTCTATTAATTTTATATGTCCTAAATCTTAAGATTTTCGACTCTGCCATTGTATGTATGTTTTACTCAGAAAAACAATAGGGAAGGTATTAAATTAATATAAATGTTATAAATGTATAAAATTAAGTAATAAAGATATGTATTTACATCGCAAAAAAAGAAAAAAATGTCCAGGGCTTTGAGCTGAGATGCAAGGAGGACCCAGACTTAGCAGGATCCCCCGTTCTGTCTGCATGTACTACCTGGCCTAGACATGAACCCAGGACAAGGGTGACTTTCAGGATTCCAACAGGGCACAATTCTCCACCTTCTAGGTCACTGTTCTCTGATAAAAATTATGCAAAGCACATACATAGTTTTGGCTTTGCCAGTAAACACACTGGAAAAAGGAAAATCAAAAACCGTGAAGCTAATGTGAGTAATATATTTTTGATCCGATACATCCAAAATGTTAAGATTTCCACTGTGACACATGAAACGCGACCACATTTCAAGGGCTCGAGAGCCGCTCAGAGCTGGTTGCTACCATAGAGGAGAGTGGAGATAGAGATCATTCACAGCACAGCAATAGAGTGGACGGTACGTTCAGGATCTCCTAGGCTCTACTTTAGGAACATAATGAAATAATCCACTTTGTCAGACTGAGTCCTGAGAATCACATCTCTGCCTGGAATCTCCAGACCCAGAGTCAGTGTGTGACAAAACCACATCCGTGTTGCCAAGCATGGATTGGATGGTAGGCACTCAGTAATGGTTTAATCATCTAAATTCTCCATCTTGCTATCTCCTTGGCCACCTCCTTTAAAATGTGAGAAACCAATTAATTTAATGACCGTATAGGAATCATTTAAACTAACTAAAAGAATTCAGCGCTCCCCTCACTTCCCCTTGAATCCTGGCCTCCAGACTTACATTGGAGTTTCCCTCTCAATGCCCCATTAGTCCAATATTACTGTTACTTAATTCAGGTACATACTAGATTATTGTACCTGGAGAGAGTACCTTCCCAGTTCTCTGGGACACATGATATTGGCTTCTGGTGGTCCCCGATCAGGGAGAAATTGGGCCCCCAGGGGACCTCTGGCAAATTCTGGATACATTTAAGGTGTCAACAGTGGGGAAGGCACGGCTGGCATTTGGCAGGCTGAGGCCAGGGATGCAGCTAAACACTTTGTAAGGCATCCTGCAGCTCCTCACAAGACTTACCTTGCGCAAAATGTCAACAGAGCCCAGTTTAAGAAACCCTGTCTTAAGCCATGTCTATTAAGTCTCTCTAAGAAAAAGGAGGATTCCTCCCAATCTCTTTGAACCCAATGTTAAAGGGTCGCTATCTATCTATCTATAAGGAATTAGGCACAGCCCCCACTGGTGTGAATGCAATAAATATATTCTCAGAGTTAGATTTTGTAAAAAGTAATGAGGGCTCGCCTGGCTGGCTCGATCCATGGAGTGTGTGACTCTTGATCTGGGAGTCGTGAGGATGAGCCCCAAATGGGTGCAGAGATTACTTAAAAGGAAAATTAAAAAAAAATTTTAAGGTTTATTTATTTTTGGGAGACAGAGAGACAGAGTAGGGGAGGGGCAGAGAGAGAGAGGGAGACACAAAATCCAAAGCAGGCTCCAGGCTCTGAGCCAGTCAGCACAGAGCCCAACACACGGCTCAAACTCACGAGGCGCGGGATCGTGAGCTGGGCCGAAGTCGGATGCTCAACTGACTGAGCCACCCAGGCGCCCCAAACATAAAATTTTTTTAATGTTTACTTGTTTTTGAGAGGCAGACAGACAGACAGACAGAGTGTGAGTGGGGGAGGGGCAGAGAGAGAGGGAGAACACAGAATCCTAAGCAGGCTCCAGGCTCTGAGCTGTCAGCACAGAGCTGATGTGGGGCTTGAACGTGTAAAACAACAAATCATGACCTGAGCCAAAGTCGGATGCTTAACTGACTGAGCTACCCAGGGGCCCTGTTAAAATCGAAAATGTTTGAATGAAATGTAGCAATCATTGTTTCGAGAAGTGTACTCTAAAAGCTCACTCCGTGGACACCATCATTTCTCCCCAGATATTTCTCTCTGTGATTGCAAATATGTATTTTCAAGGATTTGTGAAGCAAACTGGAGTGTGTGCAAAATCACAGGAAATTGGACAACAACGTTTCTGTTTTGAAACTCCTGCTACTGAATGTAACAGAAATGAGACCATAATGTTACAATAAATCCTATCCTGCATCTTCTATCTAAACCAACATTCACATCAAAACTATTATTGATTAGCCATCTCACAGCATTTCCACCCCTTGGTAATCCTAGTAAAGTGTATGAGGTTTAAATCTGTTGGTGGCTGACAAAGGTGTGAACTCAGAGAATTTATAGTCCATTTAGAACAATGTCTCTCAAAGTCAAAAACAACCACCGCTTCTCAATATTGGCATTGTATGAGTTTCATGTTTGCTTTCCTTTGTTCAGCTCAAGTTTGGAAATGTGTGAAAATGTATAAGAAGCACGAGAATTGAGAAGCACTTGACTTCTGAGGTAGGAAATTAGAAATAATTCTTAATCTTAATATTTCCCCTTCTTGATGTCGTGCCACAATTCAGGCAAGTTTCCTTTGCTTTATTCTTTCTTTTTTTGTTTCAACGTTTATTTATTTTTGGGACAGAGAGAGACAGAGCATGAACGGGGGAGGGGCAGAGAGAGAGGGAGACACAGAATCGGAAACAGGCTCCAGGCTCCGAGCCGTCAGCCCGGAGCCCGACGCGGGGCTCGAACTCCCGGACCGCGAGATCGTGACCTGGCTGAAGTTGGACGCTCAACTGACTGAGCCACCCAGGCGCCCCCATAACTCTTGAACATTTACTGCATAGGTGGGCTCAGGCAAAGCAACGGGCTCCCAGTTATTATGGGCAATTCAACTGGGCAGAGGATGGGCTTGCCAGTGTTCATCTAAGAGCTGGTGGCCGGACGCTCAACTGACTGAGCCACCCAGGCGCCCCTGACTTATAACTCTTATAAAAAACCCCAACTGCCACAGAGTTGATCTGATTATCATTACCTTCCTGATGACATGCAGGAATCTGCCAGTGTTCTTTCTGGGCCAAAAAAAAAATAATAAAGAAAAAAGGAGTGGAGGGCAGTGGGAGAGAAGGTGGTATTTAAGTTGGAAAACTGGGGATAAACAGTCAAAAAGCGGTAGACGACTAAATGCAATTTGGATATACAGTCTGTACATATACTGGATCTACACACATTCTTGCATGAACTTATGTATGTATGGATTTATTTACACCTGAAATGAGAAAACACAATCACACACCAAAATAAACCTAATGGAAGAGGCTGGCAAAATGGAGGGTGAAAAAACTAAGGTGGTTCTTTAAGAAATCAAGATAGCAGCTAAGCGGCCAAACCACCAAGAAGCCTAATTAAGACAAAAAGAAAGCGCCGAGAATCTGTGCAAAGATAATGAAGAAAGGATCACAGAGAGGGAAAGGATGAGAAGAGGAATAATTAGCAGGCCTCTGCAAAGTGATGGAGAAACCTGGATAAAAGGGATGGCCGTCTACACCACCTTGCATAAAATCACATCAAGTGCTCCCTCTCTGCTTCCTTCATGTTTCCCTCCCACACCTTGTTCCCACGCCTCTGCTTCTAGGAGAGAGATCACATGCTACACGTTCCTACCCAAAGAAACAAATAGCCACGAAAGAACACACACCCATTTCTGGAGGTGATGAATATGTTTAGTACCTTCGTTATAGTGATGGTATCACAGGGGAGTGCATAGGAGAAAATTCATCAAGATGTATACAATCAATGTGTGCAATTTGTTGTAAAAAGAGGGAGGCAGAGAACATCAAGTTAAGGCAGCAAATGTTAACAGTTGATGAATCGCAGTTAACAACTGATGAATTCAGTTGATCAATATATCAAGATGCTTTGTGCTGTGCTTGAATTCCTCCGCCCACCACCCCCACAGGTTTCAAATTGTATCAAAATTCAGAGGCCTAGAAGCTGTGAAGAAAGCATTTGTGCATTCCTACTTAGCAAATGCAGGATGTAAGCTGTCAACTGAGAGAAGAGGCAGAGCTGAAATAAAAAGCAAGGTTATTTATTTGGGGTCTCAGAATTGCAGTTTGGGAAAGACACCTGTGGGCAGCAACCAAAAGAGTGCCTCTACCCTCCCCACCCCCATCCAGGGAATAAAAGTAAGAGGTTTTTGAAGACAAGAGGGAATGCTTGTATAAGTCATTTACTACGAATTCTGATGACCAAGACTGGTGTTGGTGGCAGGAAAGTAAACTTGGTGACCGTACCTGGTTTCTAAGGCTATCACTAAGCGGGGTCTCTCACTGTAGCAAGCTGCAGGTGTTTGGCCCGGTTCCAACATTTGTGCTTCTCCTACCGGTGAGGATGTGCATAAGGCCCATCTCCTTCCTGGCCTCTGGCTCCGTTGGAAAACCTGTTGACATAAGTGACTATTTCATGTCACCTTTCACAATGTAATATATTGAAGGAGATAATATTAACAGGCCAAAAGTGAAGCTTGGGCTCATGTCCGTGTTGTGGTGAAAGCAGGCAACCCAAACCCTAAAGCCCTTGATGCAGTGGCTGGCACACAGTAGGTCCTCCATATAGGGTTCTAGTATATGGGGGGGGGTGTTGGTTACCAAGCAACCATGTCGCATTCTCTGGGCCCCCCCGGGGACTCTCGGTGGAGATAGTGGGGTGGTGGGATTGTGGCTGAGGCTCCCCTTGCCCAGCAAGAAGCAGGCGTAGGTCTCAGGCCAGGCCAGTAGGATGCTCCGTCCTTGGAACGGGAACCTCCAACAGCTGGAGCTCCTTCCCCCTGAGTGGTGGCACCCTAACCACTCTGTCCTTGCCAGGCGACTATTCCCAAGGGTCTCTCTTTCTGGGGCTACCTTGCTTTCAGCCCAGTCCTCCAGGCCCCCCTTGGACTCGGGGAATGCCCATTATCCTTCCAGCTTCTTTTCTTTTCCCTCGGCTAGTCAAAATCCTCTTCTCTGGCTTAGGACACTGACACATGGAGACAAGGGGCTCTGAATCTCCTCAGCAAGAGGGCTGCTCTGAGCTGTCCCCAGTCCTAGTGACCGGAGGGCTGAAACCCGGGGGGGCTCTCGAGGGCAGGACTTCAAAGCCTTAACAGGACCTTGGAAGACTGCCAATCCTTCTTGTTCATGCCACTCCAGCCCCACTGGCCTCCTAGCTAGTTGTCCCACCCAGTGGCACCCTGCTACCTCAGGGCCTTTGCACTTGCTGTTCCCTTTGCCTGGAATGCTCTTCCTCCAGAAATCCCCCAATCTACGCTTCTCCTCTTTGCTCAATGGCATCTCCTCATGGGGCCTCCCTCAAGCACCCTACTTCAAAAATACACCTGTCTCCTTTGCCTACTTCAGTTTTCTCCAGAAACTTCCAACATCCCACATCATCTGCTTATTTGTTTTTCTGTCTACCTCCTACGCCCTGTGAGGGCAGGCTTTTGCCCAACTTGCTCACTCCCGTATCCTCAGTACAGTAACCTGGCCTGTGGTAGGTGTCAATAAACGTTTGTAAACCCGAGGTGCCGTCTGGGTGGACGCGGTCAGGAACCTGGTGGAAGGAGCGTAGGTCGCAAAGGGTCTTGGCTGACTCAGTCCTGGCAGACAAGTGCCCTATTGGGGTCCTGGAAGGATCCCTCTCTGCCACTCTCCCAGTGACCTGCGTGCGGGGGAGGGAGCCACGCAAGGCCCGGCCAATCTGGGTGGAGAGCCACTGTGTCTTGGAGGACTCAGTAATAATAATACTGATGATGATGATGATGACGGCAGCTTTTATGGTTGCGGGTGTTTTTTCCTAGGTCTCTGTTAAGTGCTTTATATTCACTATCTCGTTTGCGTCTGGTATCGTTCCAAAGAGGTGGTCCTAGTACATCCATTGGATACATACACATATATTTTAATGTTTGTTTATTTTAGAGACAGACAAAGCACAAGCGGAGTCGGGGCACAGACAGAGGGAGACAGAATGGGAAACAGGTTCCAGGCTCTCAGCAGTCAGCACAGAGCCCGACGCGGGGCTCGAACCCGCGAACCGTGAGATCACGGCCTGAGCCGAAGTCGGACACTCAACCGACTGAGCCACCCAGGCGCCTCTATTACATCCATTTAAAGACGGGAACCATGGGGCTTGGAGCGTGTCAGTAACAGGCTCCACCGCCTCAGGCCACTTCCCTGCAGCCCGGCCAGGAGCTGCTCTGGGCCTGAACGCTGCATTTCCGCCCTGCCCAAAGGAGGGGGAGTGGGAGCTGGGCCGCCGGGCGTGGGAGGCGGGGCTTCCCGCGGAGGCGGGGCTGCTGGTGGTAGGGGCCCAGAGCGTGCGACGCCCCGAGGACCTTCCCGCCAGGGGCCAGGCTGCGCGGCGGGCGGCGGCGGCTCCTCACCGGAAGCGCGGCGTCTGCGGCGCCGGGTCGTCACCGGAAGCGGGGCCGCGGCGGCTCCTCACCGGATGTGCGGCGGCTGCGGCTCCTCACCGGAAGCGCGGCGGCGGCGGCGGCGGCTCCTCACCGGGAGCGGGCCGCGGCGGCGGCGGTGGCTCCTCACCGGATGTGCGGCGGCGGCTCCTCACCGGAAGCGCGGCGGCGGCGGCGGCGGCTCCTCACCGGAAGCGCGGCGGCGGCGGCGGCGGCTCCTCACCGGAAGCGCGGCGGCGGCGACGGCGGCGCCCCACCGGAAGCGCGGCGGCGGGTCACCGGAGGCGCGGCGCGGGCGGAGGCGCGGCGCGGCCTGACGTAACCGGGCGCTCGGCCCCGCCGAACGCGGCTGACGCTGCGCGGCCAGAGAGCAGGCCCCGCCGCCGCCTGGGCTTGGAACGCAGCGCGCGCGGCCATGGCCTCCGGCGCCGCAGCTAAGCGGGCGCAGGGCGAGCGGGCGGCGGGACGGCAGCCCCGGCCCCGGCCCCGTCCCCAGCGCGGGGCTGACCGTGTGCCCCCTCGTCTCGTCCCACAGAGGCGGACCCTCGACAGAGGCTGCTGCGCACCGTCAAGAAGGAGGTGGGTGCCGCAGGCGGGGGCGGGGGCTCGGGGCGCGATCCTGGGGGAGGGGGCTTCCAAAGATGGATCCAAAGATCGAGCAGACAGCGTTGGGATCATTAAGGTGCTCATAACAGAAGAGAGCTGTCCCTGCGGTTTTTGAAACAGAAAAGTTTCTGTGGTTTTTAAGAAGAATTTTCAGAGGAATTTAATTTATTCATGTCCATTTGTTCACTTCACAAGTAACTCTTCAGTGCCTGTTAGCTGCTAAGTGTTATCCTGTTGTTGTAGAATACAAACGTTCCCAAACCAGGCTCTGCACCCCAGGAGTTTGTTTTCAGCACTGTCCTTTGTGTTATTTACTCTATTTAGTGCTTACTAGGTGCCAGAGTCTCGTAGAGCTTGTAGCGATCATTGTTATTTTGTGTTGGCATTTGTTCCAGGTACCGTAAGCTCCCGGTGAGGAATCCGAGTTTTCAAGGACTGGGTAGAATCGACGGTAAGCGTGCAGAGTGAGTCGTTCAGTTTGGCAGGTAGAGAGGCAGAAGGGCCGACATTTGTGTGTTTGACAGTGTTTGCAAACTGTCGCGATTACGTGCTTGGCGGGGTACACAGCAGTGCAGAGGCGAAGGTGTGCGAGTGACCTTAGCGGGATTTATGAGCAGCTGGGTTTTGCTGGTAGAAAACGTGTGCTAGGACAATGGTTGGGAATGGGGTGAATACCTAGGGAAGACAAGCTTACGGAAGTTTCTTAGTGCTGTAGGAAGGAGTAGATCTTCCCCGATAGGCCTCGGGCAATTTCTTCGGTGGAATGCTTTTAGCGGCAAGTAATGGGTGACGTCTAACAGTGACTAAAACAGCAGGAACCAGAAACGTTTTGATGGTTCAGTGATGTCATCAGGATGCCAGTCGTCTCTTGTTCAGTTTTGGAGCTGGTGGTCTTTTCCTTTCTCCTTTCCGGGGTGGCTAATTAGCCACGGCTCCAGGTGTCACATTCTCGCACGGCAACTTCCAGTGGGTGGGAAGGACTGCTTTCCTTTGGGTGTTTCTTTTCACTAGGAAGAGGCTTGCAGCAGACTTCCTCTAACATCTTAAAGACTAGGTTAGGTCACACACTCATTCGCAACGGGTCCCTGGTAAATCAGGTTCTGTGATTGGCTTAGAATAATCCTTTCTCTTTTTGAAGCCGGGGTGAGGCCACCTTCTCTGTGTATGGAGACAATAAATATCCAAATAAAGTTGTGATTCTCTAGCAAGAATGAAGACTGTGCAATGGCTCTTAGGGAGGGAGCCAGCAGTATTTGATGCAGGGATTTTGGAGGATTTGAGGCAGAAGACTAATAGGATTAGATTTGAGTTAGGACACTCCGGTTGATGCATAAAATACAGATCACCAAGCCTTTTTCCTAAAGAGCCAGTGAATGTTTTAGGTGATGTGGTCTCTGAGCTCTGCCCTTGTAGTGTGAAAGCAGCCATAGCAGTATGCAAGTGAAGACATGGGACTATGCCCCAAGAAAACACTGTTTACAGAACCAGATGGCAGGTAGGATTTGGCCTGTGGCCGTAGTTTGCTGAAGCCTCATATGGAGGATAGGTTATAGGAAACCACATAAAGAGACTGGGAGGCAAAGGAAGCTCCTGTTTCCTTAGCCTAGTATTAGGCCATTATGAAACTTTCAGCTGTGTAGATTGAAAACGTCAGGGGGTTCAATTTATTCCATTAATTTTTCTTTCTGGGCCTTGTGTCTTTCTCATTTGTTTTGGTTAACTTTGTTTTAATCATTTAAGAAATAAGAATAATATTTGGTGCCTTTTTTTTTCCCTGCGAAAATCATCAGTTAAGAACTCATGTTTGACTAGGGCGCTGGCAGGGGAAAGATAAAGCAGAGACCGAAACAGTATACTTAATACGAATTTGTGATTCCTGACTCTAAAAAGTTAGGGGGTGAGAGAGAACTCTCAGAAGATTCCGAGGTTTCCAGGTTGTGTGCAGGCATTTAAATTGGACATGAAGAATGAGTAGGACTTTATCAGATGAACAGAGGAGAGCAGCGGGAATGAGGACACAGTAATTATGACTTTTGATTATCTTGGCAATGACTGCCTTTAATAGGTGAACTATTTTTTAATTTTCTAAGAAATGAAGGAAAGGAAACAAACAAACAAAAAACTATAATCAGTAGTATGTTTTTATACTGGGTCTGATAGTTCTGTTTTTTCTAGAACAATCCCTGTTACTTCTCTTGATTCCTATCTGCCAGAAAAAATGAACTAAGTCCTAGTGTGTGGGAGAAAGTTAACTGATTTTTCATATTTGAGAGGAACTTGTATATGGTAGAACATAGTGGCAACCACCAGGATTCTCTTTTTTTTTTCTGAGTAAAATAGGATTGTTGCTTGTTGCACGCTTTCTGACATCAAGATTTCATCTATTCCTTTTAAACCATTCTTCAAATGGATATATAGGAATGTAGGACTTTTCAAGGCAAATACCAAGAGAAAGAGTTTCCAGGAAAGGTATTCTGTGACATAACCTTCTGACTGTAACCACGTGTAAGACATCAACCCAAATAATAGAAATTTCGTATAACTCAGTTGTGTTGGAGGCACCCTAACGACACCCAGATTTGATTATTGACTAGAAGAGCTCACAGACCTCGGCATATACTTGTACTCGTGCCTGTGGTTTGGTATGGGGACAGGCTGGAAAGGCCAATCTGCACCGAGCAATATCGTGCATGGGGTGAAGGCCAGAGGAGACCAAGCGCAGGCTTCCAGGAATCCTTTCTCTGTGGAGTTAGTAGGATGTGCTAAATTCCTCCAGCATGAAATTAGGACAGCACAAGTGAAATGTTGTCGGCCAGTACGAGGCTTATGGATACTCAGTGCCCGAGGTTTCATGAAATGCTAATCACATAGCCATCTTCTCCTTAGCATGTCCCCAAATTCCAGGTTTCCAGAAGGAAATCAAGTGTGCGGCCTGAAGCACATTGATTGTACCAGCACTTAGGCAGAGTGAGCGACTCTTAACCAGCTAGGGAATGGTGGGAATCCTCCTGAAATCCAAGATCCCAGGGAACCACCAAGGGCCAGTCATTCAAGTAGGATGTTCTGAGGGTAGCCCTCTGTGGCCCGCTGGATGAAACCTGTTCTGCATAGGAATTAATAGCCCTGACTTAATTTTTGGTGCTGTCTTAAGAGTTTATTGCACTAGCAAGTAATATGATGGTTACCATGGTAATGGTTTCAGTTTCATCATCCATATGAAGTCGGTATTTGCACAAAAATTACTAGGGCAATATTAGGTCATTATAATCTTTTTTTATGTGGCTAAGCTTTCATTATGATTCTTTTTTTTTTTTTAATTTTTTTTTCAACGTTTATTTTTTATTTTTGGGACAGAGAGAGACAGAGCATGAACAGGCAAGGGGCAAAGAGAGAGGGAGACACAGAATCGGAAACAAGCTCCAGGCTCTGAGCCATCAGCCCAGAGTCTGACGTGGGGCTCGAACTCACAGACTGCGAGATCGTGACCTGGCTGAAGTCGGACGCTTAACCGACTGCGCCACCCAGGCGCCCCTCATTATGATTCTTAGATATGATAAGCATAATGATTTTCGACTTAAAATTAGAGTAAAATCTCTTAATTTTAAGGAAAACGCAGGTTTGATTCCTATAGTGCTGAATCCCTGTTTATAGTTATAATATTTGATCATATTCACCAATTGTTTTCTTGCCTAAGTATACAAATAACTTTTGTATTTTTGCATTTTGCTTTATGTATTTTCATATACTTCTTATGGGAGACAGTCCCCCTACTGTGTTACTTTGATCTCTATCTTAATTTTCAAGGTGACTGTATCGTGCGTTAATATACGCTAAGAGAGGCTTCAATGGATACCATGTTTTGTTGTTGGTGTTGTTTTATACATTTAATAAGTCTTATTCTTTACAGAAGTTTTAAGTTCACAGCAAAATATAATAGGAAGTACAGAGAGTCTCCACATACCATATCCCCGTACATGCCTACCCTCCCCTGTTGTCAACCTTTTGCATGACAGTGGTCCGTTTGTACTAGTATATTTTTTTCAGTTCCTTGGTTTAGTTTTGAGCGAGAGAGCATGCATGTGTGTGAGCAGCCAAGGGGCAGAGGGAGAGGGGAGAAAGAATCCTGTGCTGTCAGCACAGAGCCTGATGCAGGACTTGATCCCATGAACTGTGAGATCATGACCTGAGCTCAGATCCAGACTTGGACGCTGAACCAACTGAGCCACCCAGGTACCCTGAGAACAGTGGTGCGTTTTATATGGACACTAACTCTTCATTTTGAGGCCAAGTCTCTAATTTGCATTAGTGTTCATCCTTGGTGTTCTAGATTCTATGAGTTTTCACAAATGTGTAATGATGTGAGTCCACCTTTGTGGTATCGTGTGAAAGAGTTTCACTGCCTTAAACGTCCTCTGTGCTGTACCCCTTTATCCCTACATTCACCCCAACCCTTACCTCCATAGCCTTGCTCTTTCCAGAGTGTCATGTAGTTAGAATCATACAATGGATATCTTTGAATGTTTAGAAAGTTAAAATTCCCTGGTAATTGAAGGTCGGCATTCAAGACATTCTTTGCCCTTTGTTTTGTTTTGTTGCTCTTCAGTAGAGGATCTGATGACCTATGCCTTCCATGAAAAAAAGCATGATTTCTCTAGATGTGTGTCACCTAATGGGGAGGGTTGAGAAAAATGACATCGTGAACCATTACATAGCACTCACATTGGGATCATCCTCCTCTGTGATGTGCGGTGGGTGTAGATGGACTCTCTAGCAATGGAAGGAGACAGTCCCAAGAGATTAGAACTTTATCAAAGTGGAATGCCAAATCCTTCTTACTTACCTTGCCATTGGAAATAAGGTCAGGGAGAGTGTGCTTGCTATGGTGTGGCCATGCTGCAAAGGACAATAGCTATAGAGCCCACTTTGTGAGGGGGTGTTTCATCCTGAAACTGAACAGTCTCTACTGAAGGGCTGGGGAAGTTCTGTCATGTTACAGCAAAATAAACATACTCTCTTTTAACTACTCTAATAGTGTAAGTCCAGAAAAATCGTGCTAGTTTCAGATTGACATTGTCAGCTCTGATAATCATTCTCCTAACAATACCATTTTCCTCCAGTGTCTTAGAGTCGGTCAGTGATGGTCAATGTAAACATCACTTCACCTGTAGGTGTCAAATTCCAATAAAACCTATTTTTGCTTTTGGTCTTAATAGAGGAGAAAGTAAGATTTCTTAGTGCTTGAACCCTACCAATCGTATAATTACCATTCAGTGTAGTGTGGTTTCCAGGTGTGGTCCCAAAGGCATACTTTTTAACCAATCATAAGCCATACACTTGTAATTTCCTCTATTTTTCGATTGTTGATTTAACATGTATTTTGCTTTCTTCTCTAGGAGGAGATAAGAATGCTGAGGAAGACTCTATAACCAGGTAGGATTTTTATGGATTTGTAAAGATGACATTTGTTGGGGCACCTGGGGAGCTCAGTCGGTTAAGGGTGTGACTCTTGATTTCCACTCAGGTTTGTGAGTTCAAGCCCCACGTTGGGTTTTGTGCTGACAGGCTCCATGGGATATCTTCCCCTCTTTCTGTGTGCACTCACTCTCAAAGTATAAAGGAATGAAATGAAATGAAATGGAAATTGAAAGGAAAGGAAAGGAAATGAATGAAGTGAAAATTATGTGTTTCCTAAGGGAATGCAGAGAACAAAAGGAGTTGTTGAGTGTTCTACCCTGGACTAGACACTATTTCTTATGGGTAACATCTGTTCAGTTGTATAGTCACCGCATAGCTTTGCAAAGTAGCTGTGTTATTGTAGCCTACGTTTTATTTCTTTGGCAAATGCGGTTCAGGGAGGTGGATTACTCGCCCCATGATTCCATAGTTAATGGGTAGCTGAGGGGTTTGCCCATCAGCCCGTGAAGCTTCCACATCCATTCTCTGGTTCCTCAGCAGCTCTGAGATGAAGATACAGATCCTAGTGCAGATCAATTCAGAATGTCAAAGGTAATGATGTCGGAACTCTAATTTAGGGTTTTCTTAAGAATCCAGGTTAGTCCAAGCATTTGCTCTTATATATTTGACCACTAGTGCTAACAAAAGTCATTAGTGCAGTGGTAACTAGTCCCTTGTTTTTGCCATCAGAGATTTTAGGGTGGATGTCAGCTATGGCCATGGTGTCACGGCTTTTACATAATAAGCAAGATCTTGTCAAGCAGCACCTTAGATGTGGTGATATCTCCTCTTTTGAGCCAAATGATTTTTCTGTAAGGGAAGGATATCTAGTTGTAGACCATGTTACGTTAATTAAATTCAGCCTCTCTTTCGAGGATTTTGCTGTATGATTCTCTGTTGCCTAAGTTCCCAGTCTGGTTTCCCTTTGGGTTAGTACCCTTGACTAGTTCTAGGCAGCTTTTTCTTTGTTTGGAGATGTGTTTCCCCATGACTTTTCTGTACTGTGTTTTTGCCTTTTTACTTTCTTCTCTGGTTTTCTTGGTATTTTTTTTTCCATTAATTTTTCCACTTCTGCTAGCGAAGGACTCTCCATTTTTCCAGAGGCCAAATCAAAAGCACTTAGAATCTCACGATTTAGGGAACCTCAGAGATTAATTCATCAAAATACCCTCTGGTACTTCAACCTCTGTTTAACCTCCTTGCCCAATGGTTGTTTCCATGGAGAATTTGAAACACAAAAGAGATTGAAGTGACCTGTTTGGATATGATACGTGACAGAAATGAGATTTCAATTCGGGTTCTTTTCTTGGTTTCTTTCTTTCCTTTCCTTCTTTGTTTTTTGTCTTCATTGTGCAGGGAAATGTTTTAATAATACAAAGCTGGAGAGTGGGTCTAATGAACACAATGAAGGAGAGTAAGAATCAAATTAACAGAAGAGAGCAGGTTTCAAGAAGAACAACACTGAGTTGGATAGGAATAAGAGTTTTAGAAGAGACATCAGAATATGGGGGTTTATGCCAAGTGAGATAAAGGTGAAAGACAGGAATGAAGGACCCAGGATTAGTGGAGTTGTTTAGAAAGGCATATTCAACTAGAGTGTTCAAGAGGGTCCCGACCAGGTTTATGGTTTTGTGTGTGTTGGGTTCATTGAAGGTGCGAGCATACTTCAGATTTTCTGATGAGAGAGATTAAAAATCATTTGAGCTGCTGGGAAGAGTCTGTTTACAGCAAATAGAACTATGATATCATCTACTTCCACCCCAACTGAGGGAGGATGGCTTAGATCCTCTGAAGGAATTGGGGTGGGGGGTGGAGATTCTGAACAACAGAGATGTATGGCCCAAGGCAAGCTGTCTCCTCACTCCACCTCTTTTCCTAAATCTTTGATGCCCTTCCCATGTACCTGGAGGGCTGGGCAGGGGTAGGACTGACTTGTCAAATCAGTTAGGGAGCTTCATCTGGATAGGTGATAACATGCCTATGTTGAGGAGACTGTGTGGATGACTGAGACTCTCAATTAGCATGTTCTCCGGGAGCAGGACATGGCTCCTACCCTCGGTCATTTGAGCCCATTCTTGTACGAGTCTGTGCCTTCATAGGCTAAAGATTGAAAGGTTGGAGAATGCCACTGAACCATGCCGAAGAGTGATATAGCAGTGGGAGCTCATCGGGAAGAAAATATTCAGGCAGCGTATAGAGAAATAGAGGCACAACTACCAGGACCATTTTGATCACAGTGTCTCTCCCTGAAGGCGTGGAAGGTCTTGTTAGTTATTATGGACCTAAATAAGGCAAGAGCAGTGTAGGAACAAAGTTGGCCTTTGGAATTTTTAATCTTTTAATCTCTAGTTAGTACTTCCACTCATAACATAGAAACCTTAAATTTGGTCTATTAAATGGAGGTCTACCTGACACACAATGTAATATGTGATGCAACATCTCTAGATGTTCCACGATGCTCGCCATAAGCGTAGCTCCCATCTGTTAATGTATGATGCTATTACGATACCACTGACTAGATTCCCTATGCTGTACCTTTGAGCCTTGTGATTTATTCATTCTATAATTGGAACCCTGAACTTCCCTCTCCCCGTCACCCATTTTGTCCATACCCCCACTGGCCCGCTCTTCTGGCAACAGTCAATTCTCTGCATTTATGGGCCTGTTTCTGCTTTTTCTCTGTTTGTTCATTTGTTCCCCTTTTTAGATTCTACAAAGAAGTGAAATCATATAGGATTTGTCTTTCTCTGACTTATTTCACTTAGCCTCCTACGTCAAGGTATATCCATGATGTTACACGTGGCAAGATCTCATTCTGTTTTATAGCTGCATAATATTCCATTGTGTGTCTGTGTGTGTTTGTGTGTGTGTGTATGTGTGTATGCGTGTGTGTATGCGTTTGTGTGTGTGTGGTCTGTTCATGTACTGGTGGACACTTGGGTTGCTTCCATAGCTTGTCTATTGTAAATAATGCTGCAATAATGATAGGAGTGCATATATCTTTTCAAATTAGTATTTCCATTTCCCTTGGGTAAATAAATACCCACTAGTGGAATTACTGGATCCTATGGTATTTGTATTTTTAATTTGTTGAGGCCCGTCCACTCTGGCTTTCACTGTGGCGATACCAATTTACATTGCATGACTGGTGCACAAGGGTTGTTTTTTCTCCACACCCTGAGCAACCCTTATTGTTTCCTGTGTGTTGAAATGGAGCCATTCTGACAGATGTGAGGTGAGAAGTCATTGTGGTAACGTTTATAGATTTAATTTTCAACCATTTCAGAGAATTCCCTGCCTGTCACCCTTGGTCATGGAAACTCAGACTGGGTCTTTCCTGGAGATTTCACAGGTTAGGAGAGGTGGAGGCAAAATAGAGAACTGAAAGCTTTTTTAAAACGGGGTCCAAATTTTGAAAGACCTGCACTCTGGAATCCGTAAAACACTGATGAAAGAAATTGAAGGTGACGGAAAGAGAAAGACATCCGATGCTCATAGATGGGAAGAATACTTATTTTGAAAGTGTCTACACTACCCAAAGCAATCTACAGATGTAATGCAATCCCTGTCAGTGTACCAACAGCATTTGTCACAGAGCTAGACAAACAATCCTAAACGTTGTATAGAACCACAAAAGGCCTTGAATGGCCAAAGCAATATTGCAAAAGAGGAAACCTGGAGGTATCACAATCTCAGATTTCAATTTTATCCCAAAGCTGTAGTAATCCAAACAGTATGGTGGGTACTGGCGTAAAAAGTAGCCACATAGCTCAATGGACTAGAACCGAAAACCCAGAACTAAATCCACCACTGTATGGTCAGTTCATCTTCCACAAACAGGAAAGACTATGCAGTGGGGAAAAGGCCGTCTCTTCACCAAATGGTGTTGGGAAGAGTGGACAAGCCACATGCAAAGAATGAACCTGGAGCAATTTCTTTACCATACACACAAAGAAACTCAAAAGGAATTAAAGACGTAAGTGTGAGACCTGAAACCATAAAATATCCTTAAAGAGAGCACAGGCCGTCATTTCTCTGACTGTGGCTGTAGCAACATTTTACTAGTTCTGTCTCCTGAGCCAAGGGAAACAAAGCAAGAACAAACTATGGTGACTACATCAACCTGCAAAGCTTTTGCACAGTGAAGGAAACCGTCAAAACTAAAAGGCAACCTCTGGGATGGGAGAACATGTTTGCAAATATTTTGCAAATCCAGTAAAGGGTTAGTATCCACAATGTATAAAAAATTGATACAAGTCAACATCCCCCCCCCTCCAAAAAAGCCCAGTTTAAAAATGAGCAGAAGACATGACCAGACATTTTTCCAAAGACAACATACAGATGGTCAACAGACACATGAAAAGATGCTCCCCAAAACTACAACGAGATACCACGTCACACCTGTCAGAATGGCTAAACTCCAGGACACAAGAAGCAAGTGTCTGCGAGGATGTGGAGACAAAGGAAACCTTTTGCACTGATGGTGGAAATGCAAATGGGTGAAGCCCCTGTGGAAAACAGTATGGAGGTTCCTCCAAAACTTAAAAACAGAAGTATCCTATGATCCAGTAATTGCACTACTGGATACTACCCAAGAGAATACAAAAACACGAATTCCATGGGACACACGCACCCCTGTGTTTATTGCAGCATTATTTCCAATACCCAGCGCAAGGGTCCATTGACAAATGAGTGAACGAAGAAGAAGTCCTATATTTATGTTTGTGTGTGTATATGTATATGCATACACAACACACACACTCTGGAATATTACTCAACCATAAAACAATGAAATCTTGCCATTTGCTCACCTGGATTCAGTCTGAGAGTAGTATGGTAAGCAAAGTCAGGGAAAGACAAATACCATCTGATTTTACTCATGTAGCACTTAAGAAACAACGAGTGAGCAAAAGGAGGAACAAAAGGGGAGAGACAAACCAAGAAACAGGCTCTTAATTGCCGAGACCAAACAGATGGTTTCCAGAGAGGAGCTGAGTGGTGGGAGGGGTGAAGGAGGTGATGGGGATGAAGAAGTGCCCTTGTCATGATGAGCACGGGGTGAGTATGGAGTTGGTGAAACACTATATTAAACTAATACATCACTGGATGTTCCTATTACTGGAATGAAAATAAAACTTAATGAAAAAACCAGAGGCCAACTTTTAATTATACCAAGAAACTTCATTGAATAAACAGATAGCTGAGCTTTCCCTTAATTTTTGAAATTTTGTGTTTAAATAAATGAACATGTTTTTGTTGTATATTTTTGCTCTAAAGGCTTTCCGACAAACCTGGTCCTGATGATTCATGGCCTACATCACCTAGCCAAGGCTTAGATTTCGGTACCAAGGTAAAGTACCCACCTGTGAAACTCACTTCCTGCTCTGAATTTAGTTTTCTCCAGTATTTACTCTTAAAATTTAACAGTAGCCTGTATCATCATTTTATGTGTGTAATGGAAAGTTAGCAAGAACAAACCCCTTGACAGATACATGACGTGTTGAATTTTTTGTTTTGTTTTGTTTTGTTTTACTTTGGTAAATCCTAGAGGTGGAGGCTGAGAAAAGAATGGGCTGGAAAATATATAATGACGGTAAAATTATATTGGGAAAATCTTTCCCATAATGGAGGAAATGCGACATTTGGTTAAGGATAAGGATTCTTACCGTGATAGTAACATGACTGATAATACTCATGCCTAAAGGAAATCTTATTGGATCCAAGTATCTATTGTACGTGGCCCCCGCCCCGGGCAAGTTTTATTCTGGTGAGATACAGGATTTTCCTTGGTCTCTATCCTTTGTTCTATATTTAGACTAAAATAATATTAGAAAATGTAGAAATTTAGATGTTTGCATTATTTCTCAACATTTACCTTACAAAGGTGTTCCCCTGTATTTTTAAATAACTCCATGAAGAGTAAGTGAAAATTGTGCATCTCCCTGAAGAATACATATTTTGCTGAGAAGAGTAGCCCTATGAGCAGAGGCTCTTCTTAGCCAAGTTGTCAAGTTTCTAATTTCAGAAATCTTTCATATTCTAGCTTTTAAAAATATCCCCTCCTAGTCCTTGTGTCAGATTCTAAAATTTAAAGTTTCAGACATCTGCTATTTATTTAAATATTCATTTCAAAGCCCCTAAATCATTATAAGCTACTGGAGGTTAGGAAACATACTTGTTTGACTCCTGGAGCTCCTAGAATGAAGTCTTGCTTGGAAGAAGCAATGTCATAGGTTTTGAATGTGAAAAAATGAGTAGGGAAATGGAATTCCGTAGAATGGAATTTGAAAAGTAATGAAATACGCATGATGTATCACAATTAAATATGTGAATTTAAAAAGTAAGGCTTCAGTTTATATTCCGTTTAGTGTTTAATACGTATAAACGCAAAGCGATTCTATTGAGAAAATCAGGAGTTACATACGAAAGAAGGTTACCATATATCTTTAGTCTCCTCCCATTGTGAGCTTAGAATTGCAGAGAAAAGGTCCTCAGCCTTTGTTTTTTCAACCCCATCTGTGTCCCATTACATACGTCCTTTGAAGGTTCACATTACTTCCTAGAATTCTCATTCCCAATTCTTTCTCCATAGTGAAAGTTGATGTGTTAGGAACCTCTCTTTTTCTGTTCTTTTGTTAGTCTAGTAAGAGTTGATAGCTTTTAGGAAGCGATAGATGCCAGCAATTGAACAATTTATTTTATCGTGAAAAAACTTAAATTCTTTATTACAGTATTTATAACCAGATAACTGTAGAGTGATAAAAGTCAGTATTATTAGGGATATACTGTGAATCAAAGCCTCTGTTTTACGTATACATTATATATATATGTATATGTATATATATATATATATCTATATATATATATATCTTTAAAAGGTTTAAAAGAGACTATTGCTCATAGTTTATTCCCAGTCCTACTTACGTACCTGTTGAAAAATGTATGTTGTTTCCACTTACCTTACTTGGCTCACATTTCTCCTTTTCTTCCTTGTCTTAAGCTCATGCTTGATTGATTGGTCATGTCTTATATTTTTTACCTTTTTTCCTCTTCTCCCCCCATGCTTTTTAAGGTATTTTTTTATTTTTTTAAAGTTTATTTATTTTGGAGCGAGAGAGAGAGAGTGCAAACAGGGTAGGGGCATAGACAGAGGGAGACACAGAATCCAAAGTAGGCTCCAGCTCCGAGCTGTCAACACAGAGCTCAATGTGGGGCTCAAACCCACAAACCGGGAGATCATGACTCATGAGCTGAAGTTGGACGCTGAACTGACTGAGCCACCTACGTGTTCCCCCCACCATGCTCTTTTTTAATGGTTTACCCCTACCCTAATTTTTCTTTGCAGAAAACATTTCTTTAGTGTCTGTTCTTTTAGTACATCACTTTCTGTCAACTCCATTGTCAACATATTGGTTATGGAATTCTACTGTCTGTGTGTGGTTTTCATCCATGGCTCATTGCCCCACAAGGTTTATTATTCTTTTCTTCTCTTTCTTGGAAGGAGCTGAGCTAAATGTTTTTGTAATGTTTGTATTTCTCTTGGAAAGAGAGTGAGAGAGAGAAAGAATGAGTAAGTGCTCATTGTTGTGATCTGAAACTATGCAAGGTATGATCTCAGTCCTTTTATATTTCTGGAGGGCTGTTTTGTGACCCAAGATGTCACTTATATTGGAGAATGTTCTATGTGCACTTAAGAGAAATGTGCATTCTACTGCTGTTGGATGAAAAGATCTCAATATATCGGTGTTGATATCCAGGTATATAAATGTATATATGAAGGCCAATATATATCTGTGTATATCTGAATACATCTGGTCCAGTGACACACTGGATCTGTGTTTCCGTACTGATTTTCTGCCTTGACGATCTGCCTATTGCCATGCGTGGAGTCTTAAAGTCGTCTACAATCATGGTATTTCTGTTTATACATTTATTCATGTTTGTGATTCATCGATTCATATATGTGGGCGTTTCACTTTGGGGGCATAAACATTTGTAATTGTTAGCTCCTCTTGGTGGATAGACCCCTTAATTGTGATAAAACGCCCTTCTGAATCTGTTACTAGAGTCTCTGGTTTAAAATCTAGTCTGTCTGGTGGAAGTATGGCGACTCCAGCTTTCTTTTGACTTCTAGTAGCATGATAGGTGGTTCCCCATAGCTTCACTTTGACTCTGGAGGTGTCCTGGGGGCTGTCTTGTTGACAGCATATAGATGGATCTTGTTCTTTGGTTTTGCTTTGTGTTTTATCCATTCTGATTCCCTGTGTCTTTTGATTGGGGCATTGAGTCCATTGACATTCAGAGGGATTAGTTAAAGATATGGATTCAGTGTCATTGTGTTATCTTAAGGTTTCATGCTTTTGGTGAGGCCTCTGGTCCTTTGTAGTCTCTGCTGCTTTCCACTCACAGAGTCGCCCCTTAGGATCTCCTCTAGGGCTGGTTTAGTGGTCATGAACTCCATTAGGTTTTGTTTGTCTGGGAAAGCCTTTCTCTCTCTTTCTATTCATACGACAGCCTTGCTGGGGAAAGGATTCTTTGCTGCATATGTTCCCATTCAGCACATTGACCGTTTCCTACCCCTCCCTTCTGCCATGACAAGTTTCTTTGGACAGGTCTGCTGCTACCCTTATGTGTCTTCCCTTGTAGATTAAGACCCGTTTGTCCCAAGCTGCTTTCAGAATTCTCTCTTGATCTTTGTATTTTTCCAGTTTTGCTTTGACATGTCATGGTGTTGCCCTGGTTTTGTTGATTTGGAAGGGAATTCTCTGTGCCCCCAGACCTTGGATGCCTGTTTCCTTCCCCAGAAGAGGGAAGTTCTCAGGTATAAGTTGTTCAAATAAACCTTCTGCCCCTTTCTCTCACTCTTCTTCTTCTGGGACTCCTATTATGTGGCTAATATTTCATCTCACCGAATCAATTAGATCTCTAGTACCTGCCTCGTGGTCTAGTAATTTCCTTTCTCTGCTTCATCTTTGTCCACAATTGTATCTTCTATTTCACTGATTCTCTCTTCTGCTTCTCCCATCCTTGCTGTCACTGCATCCAGTTTGTTTTGTAACTCGTTCACAACATTTCATTTTCGGCATTCATGGTGACCATTCCTTAGGTCCTTGATCTCTGAAGCAGTAGATTGCTATCTTGTATGCTTGGTTTCAAGCCTGGCTATGCGTCTTATGAGTGTTATTCCAAAAACGTGCTCAGATATATTGTTTCTGTCTCTTTTGAGCACTTCTCTGGCTGTCCTTTCTTCCTGGAAATTTTTTGAGGAGAATTTTTAGTTTTTAAATATATGAAATTTATTGTCAAATTGGTTTCCATACAATACCCTGTGCTCATCCCAAAAGGTTCCCTCCTCAGTACCCATCACCCACCCTCCCCTCCCTCCCACCCTCCATCAATCCTCAGTTTGTTCTCAGTTTTTAACAGTCTCTTATGCTTTGGCTCTCTCCCACTCTAACCTCTTTTTTTTTTCCTTCCCCTTCCCCATGGGTTTCTGTTAAGTTTCTCAGGATCCACATAAGAGTGAAACCATATGGTATCTGTCTTTCTCTGTATGGCTTATTTCACTTAGCATCACACTCTCCAGTTCCATCCACGTTGCTACAAAAGGCCATATTTCATTTTTTCTCATTGCCACGTAGTATTCCATTGTGTATATAAACCACAGTTTCTTTATCCATTCATCAGTTGATGGACATTTAGGCTCTTTCCATAATTTGGCTATTGTTGAGAGTGCTGCTATAAACATTGGGGTACAAGTGCCCCTATGCATCAGTACTCCTGTATCCCTTGGATAAATTCCTAGCAGTGCTATTGCTGGGTCATAGGGTAGGTCTATTTTTAATTTTCTGAGGAACCTCCGCACTGCTTTCCAGAGTGGCTGCACCAATTTGCATTCCCACCAACAGTGCAAGAGGGTTCCCGTTTCTCCACATCCTCTCCAGCATCTATTGTCTCCTGATTTGTTCATTTTGGCCACTCTGACTGGCGTGAGGTGATATCTGAGTGTGGTTTTGATTTGTATTTCCCTGATAAGGAGCGACGTTGAACATCTTTTCATGTGCCTGTTGGCCATCCGGATGTCTTCTTTAGAGAAGTGTCTATTCATGTTTTCTGCCTATTTCTTCACTGGGTAATTTGTTTTTTGGGTGTGGAGTTTGGTGAGCTCTTTATAGATTTTGGATACTAGCCCTTTGTCCGATATGTCATTTGCAAATA
Source organism: Prionailurus bengalensis (assembly GCF_016509475.1). NCBI lineage: Eukaryota > Metazoa > Chordata > Mammalia > Carnivora > Felidae > Prionailurus > Prionailurus bengalensis. The sequence continues at coordinate 165,743 of NW_025091160.1, forward strand.
TCTTTTCCCATTCCGTTCGTTGCCTTTTAGTTTTGTTGGTTGTTTCCTTTGCTGTGCAGAAGCTTTTTATCTTCATAAGGTCCCAGTAATTCACTTTTGCTTTTAATTCCCTTGCCTTTGGGGATATGTCGAGTAAGAGATTGCTACGGCTGAGGTCAGAGAGGTCTTTTCCTGCTTTCTCCTCTAAGGTTTTGATGGTTTCCTGTCTCACATTCAGGTCCTTTATCCATTTTGAGTTTATTTTTGTGAATGGTGTGAGAAAGTGGTCTAGTTTCAACCTTTTGCATGTTGCTGTCCAGTTCTCCCAGCACCATTTGTTAAAGAGACTGTCTTTTTTCCATTGGATGTTCTTTCCTGCTTTGTCAAAGATGAGTTGGCCATACGTTTGTGGGTCTAGTTCTGGGGTTTCTATTCTATTCCATTGGTCTATGTGTCTGTTTTTGTGCCAATACCATACTGTCTTGATGATGACAGCTTTGTAGTAGAGGCTAAAGTCTGGGATTGTGATGCCTCCTGCTTTGGTCTTCTTCTTCAAAATTCCTTTGGCTATTCGGGGCCTTTTGTGGTTCCATATGAATTTTAAGATTGCTTGTTCTAGCTTCGAGAAGAATGCTGGTGCAATTTTGATTGGGATTGCATTGAATGTGTAGATAGCTTTGGGTAGTATTGACATTTTGACAATATTTATTCTTCCAATCCATGAGCAGGGAATGTCTTTCCATTTCTTTAAATCTTATTCAATTACTTTCATAAGTTTTCTATAGTTTTCAGCATACAGATCTTTGACATCTTTGGTTAGATTTATTCCTAGGTATTTTATGCTTCTTGGTGCAATTGTGAATGGGATCAGTTTCTTTATTTGTTTCTGTTGCTTCATTGTTAGTGTATAAGAATGCAAATGATTTCTGTACATTGATTTTGTGTCCTGCAACTTTGCTGAATTCATGTGTCAGTTCTAGCAGACTTTTGGTGGAGTCTATCGGATTTTCCATGTATAATATCATGTCATCTGCAAAAAGTGAAAGCTTAAATTCATCTTTGCCAATTTTGATGCCTTGGATTTCCTTTAGTTGTCTGATTGCTGATGCTAGCACTTCCAACACTATGTTAAACAACAGCGGTGAGAGTGGACATCCCTGTCGTGTTCCTGATCTCAGGGAAAAAGCTCTCAGTTTTTCCCCGTTGAGGATGATGTTAGCTGTGGGATTTTCATAAATGGGTTTTATGATCTTTAAGTATGTTCCTTCTATCCCGACTTTCTCAAGGGTTTTTATTAATAAAGGGTGCTGGATTTTGTCAAAGGCCTTTTCTGCATCGATTGACAGGATCACATGGTTCTTCTCTTTTTTTTTTTTTTGTTAATGTGATGTATCACGTTGATTGATTTGCGAATGTTGAACCAGCCCTGCATGCCAGGAATGAATCCCACTTGGTCATGGTGAATAATTCTTTTTATATGCCATTGAATTCGATTTGGTAGTATCTTATTGAGAATTTTTGCATCCATATTCATCAGGGATATTGGCCTGTAGTTCTCTTTTTTTACTGGGTCTCTGTCTGGTTTAGGAATGAAAGTAATACTGGCTTCATAGAATGAGTCTGGAAGTTTTCCTTCCCCTTCTATTTCTTGGAATAGCTTGAGAAGGATAGGTATTATCTCTGCTTTAAACGTCTGGTAGAACTCCCCTGGGAAGCCATCTGGTCCTGGACTCTTATTTCTTGGGAGATTTTTGGTAACTGATCCAATTTCTTCGCTGGTTATGGGTCTGTTCAAGCTTTCTATTTCCTCCTGATTGAGTTTTGGAAGAGTGTGGGTGTTTAGGAATTTGTCCATTTCTTCCAGGTTGTCCAATTTGTTGGCACATAATTTTTCATATTATTCCCTGATAATTGCTTGTATTTCTGAGGGATTGGTTGTAATAATTCCATTTTCATTCATGATTTTATCTATTTGGGTCATCTCCCTTTTCTTTTTGAGAAGCCTGGCTAGAGGTTTGTCAATTTTGTTTATTTTTTCAAAAAACCAACTCTTGGTTTCGTTGATCTGCTCTACCATTTTTTTAGACTCTATATTGTTTATTTCTGCTCTGATCTTTATTATTTCTCTTCTGCTGCTGGGTTTAGGCTGCCTTTGCTGTTCTGCTTCTATTTCCTTTAGGTGTGCTGTTAGATTATGTATTTGGGATTTTTCTTGTTTCTTGAGATAGGCCTGGATTGCGATGTATTTTCCTCTCAGGACTGCCTTCGCTGCGTCCCAAAGCGTTTGGATTGTTGTATTTTCATTTTCGTTTGTGTCCATATATTTTTTAATTTCTTCTCTAATTGCCTGGTTGACCCACTCATTCGTTAGTAGGGTGTTCTTTAACCTCCCTGCTTTTGGAGGTTTTCCAGACTTTTTCCTGTGGTTGATTTCAAGCTTCATAGCATTGTGGTCTGAAAGTATGCATGGTATAATTTCAATTCTTGTAAACTTATGAAGGGCTGTTTTGTGACCCAGTATATGATCTATCTTGGAGAATGTTCCATGTGCACTCGAGAAGAAAGTATATTCTGTTGCTTTGGGATGCAGAGTTCTAAATATATCTGTCAAGTCCATCTGATCCAATGTCTCATTCAGGGTCCTTGTTTCTTTATTGACAGTGTGTCTAGATGATCTATCCATTTCTGTAAGTGGGGTGTTAAAGTCCCCTGCAATTACCACATTCCTATCGATAAGGTTGCTTATGTTTATGAGTAATTGTTTTATATATTTGGGGGCTCCGGTATTCGGTGCATAGACATTTATAATTGTTAGCTCTTCCTGATGGATAGACCCTGTAACTATTATATAATGCCCTTCCTCATCTCTTGTTACAGCCTTTAATTTAAAGTCTAGTTTGTCTGATATAAGTATGGCTACTCCAGCTTTCTTTTGGCTTCCAGTCACATGATAAATAGTTCTCCATCCCCTCACTCTCAATCCAAAGGTGTCCTCAGGTCTAAAATGAGTCTCTTGTAGACAGCAAATAGATGGGTCTTGTTTTTTTATCCATTCTGATACCCTATGTCTTTTGGTTGGCGCATTTAATCCATTTACATTCAGTGCTATTATAGAAAGATACGGGTTTAGAGTCATTGTGATGTCTGTAGGTTTCATGCTTGTAGCGATGTCTCTGATACTTTGTCTCACAGGGTCCCCCTTACGATCTCTTGTAGGGCTGGTTTAGTGGTGACAAATTCCTTCAGTTTTTGTTTGTTTTGGAACACCTTTATTTCTCCTTCTCTTCTAAATGACAGACGTGCTGGATAAAGGATTCTCGGCTGCATATTTTTTCTGTTTAGCACACTGAAGGTCTCGTGCCAATTCTTTCTGGCCTGCCAAGTTTCAAAAGAGAGATCAGTCACGAGTCTTATAGGTCTCTCTTTATATGTGAGGGCACGTTTATCCCTTGCTGCTTTCAGAATTTTCTCTTTATCCTTGTATTTTGCCAGTTTCACTATGATATGTCGTGCAGAAGATCGATTCAAGTTACGTCTGAAGGGAGTTCTCTGTGCCTCTTGGATTTCAATGCCTTTTTCCTTCCCCAGTTCAGGGAAGTTCTCAGCTATAATTTCTTCAAGTACCCCTTCAGCACCTTTCCCTCTCTCTTCCTCCTCTGGGATACCAATTATGCGTATATTATTTCTTTTTAGTGTATCACTTAGTTCTCTCATTTTCCCCTCATACTCCTGGATTTTTTTATCTCTCTTTTTCTCAGCTTCCTCTTTTTCCATAACTTTATCTTCTAGTTCACCTATTCTCTCCTCTGCCTCTTCAATCCGAGCCGTCGTGGTTTCCATTTTGTTTTGCATTTCGTTTAAAGCGTTTTTCAGCTCCTCGTGACTGTTCCTTAGTCCCTTGATCTCTGTAGCAAGAGATTCTCTGCTGTCCTCTATACTGTTTTCAAGCCCAGCGATTAATTTTATGACTATTATTCTAAGTTCACTTTCTGTTATATTATTTAAATCCTTTTTGATCAGTTCATTAGCTGTTGTTATTTCCTGGAGATTCTTCTGAGGGGAATTCTTCCGCTTGGTCATTTTGGATAGTCCCTGGAGTGGTGGGGACCTGCAGGGCACTTCCCCTGTGCTGTGGTGTATAACTGGAGTTGTTGGGCGGGGCCGCACTCCGACCTGATGTCTGCCCCCAGCCCAGTGCTGGGGCCACAGTCAGACTGGTGTGTGCCTTCTCTTCCCCTCTCCTAGGGGCGGGATTCACTGTGGGGTGGCGTGGCCCGTCTGGGCTACTTGCACCCTGCCAGGCTTGTGATGCTGGGGATCTGGCGTCTTAGCTGGGGTGGGTAGGCAAGGTGCACGGGGGCAGGAGGGGCAGGCTTAGCTCGCTGCTCCTTAGGTGATCCACTTCAGGAGGGGCCCTATGTCAGCAGGAGGGAGTCAGATCCGCTGCCGGAGGTTTGGCTCCGCAGAAGCACAGAGTTGGGTGTTTGCGCGGAGCAAGCAAGTTCCCTGGCAGGAACTGTTTCCCTTTGGGATTTTGGCTGGGGGATGGGCGAGGGAGATGGCGCTGGCGAGCGCCTTTGTTCCCCGCCAAGTTGAGCTCTGTCGTCCGGGGGCTCAGCAACTCTCCTTCCCTTTGTCCTCCAGCCTTCCCGCTTCCCGAGCAGAGCTGTTAACTTATGACCTCCCAGACTCTAAGTCGCGCTTGCTGTCGGAACACACGCCGTCCGGCCCCTCCGCTTTTGCCAGCCAGACTTGGGGGGCTCTGCTTGGCTGGCAGGCTGCCCCTCCGCCCCGGCTCTCTCCTGCCAGTCCGTGGAGCGCACACCGCCTCACCGCCCTTCCTACCCTCTTCCGTGGGCCTCTCGTCTGTGCTTGGCTCTGGCGACTCCGTTCTGCTAATCCTCTGGCGGTTTTCTGGGTTATTTAGGCAGGTGTAGGTGGAATCTAAGTGATCAGCAGGACGCGCGGTGAGCCCAGCGTCCTCCTACGCCGCCATCTTCCCTCTCTCCTCGCCAAAATAATTTCTAAAGGAAAATACTCCAGAGTAATTAACAGGCGTTACCTACCCAAGGAATGGAACAAATAGGAAGTTCAGGTTCTAAGGAGCTGCCTTGTTTGTGCCAGTGGCCCCACGCTAGCTCTTTATTAATTGCACCACCTGGGATGCTGATAGCGAACTGAGCTTTGGGACATTTCAGGCCTGGCATGGAATGCAGTTTTTACACAAGCTGCCACAGGGCACTGCTCTCCATGTGCTTTCTTTCCTGACCACTCTTCAATTAAGAAGTGTGTTACTGCCTTTCAGCCAGAAAATTCTGTGATGTCTTGTCTTGTGGTTCAGAAATCCGATTTCACAGCTTATCTTCCGTTAGATGAAAGTGTTTACGGTGTGTTTGGAGCTGGAGTAAGTTCCTGCGGGTGCCCAAGAGCAGGGGCCTCCTCTCTCCTCTCATTAATTTGCTGATGCCTAACTGCACTGACGCAGCGGTGAGATACCGGGGAGAGAGCTGAGGAGAATTGTTCAGTTTCGTCGTTTTGGCCTGATTCCTGCCCTTTTTGTGTTTTAATAGCTTGTTCTGTGTCCCACACCTGCGAGTTCTACTGTATTAAAAAGGGGTCCTACACGGTCCACGGCCTGGTAGTTGAACAAATGTTTTTGGAGTGTGTTGTGTGCACTCTTTTGGTGCGTCTTTGGCTGCTTTTCTCGCTACTTGGAGTGGTGGCTTGGGCCTTCCACCAGGTGTGCTTTGATATGTTTGTTGAAGTAATCCTGGGAAAAAGGAGAAGAAGGTGGTGAAGTATCCTTAGCCCAAACAAAAAGAGAAATGACTGGAGTGGAAAAAAAGACCAGGCAGTGACTCAAAGGAGCTATAGGGCTTAATCCAGAAAGAGAGGGAGGAAAATGAAGAAGGGGATCTGGAAAAGTATAGAGAAAATGCCCGATCCAACAAACAAACAAACAATCAGAACAGGGGAACAAAGGAAAAAAAAAAATATATATATATATATACATAAGTATCTTTTTTTTTTGCCATGGACTTTGTCAGTGGTACGGCTTGGGGTTCTGGCTCTAGAACCCTTCGCCGCATCACCCTGGAGCCAAAGCCAATGACCTGCATATGGTTATGAGCTACTCTGAGAATGTGGAGTTGGGGAAAGGTCCCAGCTTTGCAGCTGGACAGCCTTGAGTTCAAGTTCCAGCCCTGCCATTTGGCAGATTCACGAACCTTTCTGGCTTCCGTTTCCTCATGTATGGGATGGCAGGGGGTCACGTACCAACACGGCACTACATTGTGCTGTCGCTGCCGAAGATTCACCGGTATTTATGAAAGGACCAGGCGCTGTGTTTGGCTTACCCTTTGAGAGTTGAGGGGCACCTGGGTGGCTCAGTCGGTTAAGTGTCCAACTCCTAATTTCAGCTCGGGTCATGATCTCACAGTCATGAGATCGAGCCCTGTATTGGGCTCCACACTGAGCATGGAGGCTGCTTACGATTCTCTCTCTCTCTCCTCCTTTCTCCCCCCCGCCCACCCCTCTCCCCCACTTGCACTCTCTCTCTTGCTCTCTAAAATAAATTAAATAAAAATAACTCAGTTGCAGAAGGATGTTTTGCTGCCCTGTCTGGTCACATCCGAACTTGTAGATGTTTTAGCACAGGATCTTGCTCACCCTGGTAAGCCCTGGGCTGGGGGGCAGGGTGTTGGAGACCTGGAAGGGGGTATTTCTTGGGGTCCAAAGGAATGAGCCCTCAAATGGAGGTCAGGAAGGCTGAGTCTCGCCTGACTGCCTCGCCATCCTGAGGTGGGCAGCTGGATCTCCCCTCTGAGTCTGGTGGGTCACTGGCCCCATGGAAGTAATCCCTCAGCCAAAGAAGGTCCAACACCCTCGTGAGCCTCCTGGCCCTGCCACTTAAGCACTCTGTGCCCCCGGGGGTCAGCAGCTAAGAGTGCTGAACTCCAGTGGGAGGCGGTGTGTTTTTCTTCTAGTAGGTACAGGAAGACAAGTGAATAGGTTCTTACACTTTTTTTTCTCACAGAATCTCGAAGGAACTCGGGTTTATAAAGGATGGGAACAGCTCCCTTTGCAGTGAGCCTCCCTTTAAAAATCAGGTAGCTGAGAGGTGCCTGGTGGTTCAGTCAGTTAAGCGTCTGGCTCTTGATTTCAGTTTGGGTCATGATTTCTCAGTCCTGGGGTCAGGCTCTGTGCTGACAGCAGGGAGCCTGCTTGGGATTCTCTTTCTCACTCTGTCTCTCTCTGCCCTTTCCTGGCTTGTTCTCTCTCTCCCTCTCTCTCTCCCTCCCTCCCTCCCTCACTCCCCCTCCCTCCCTCCCTCCCCCTCCCTCAAAATAAATAAAACCTTAAATTAAAAATAGCCAGATAGCTGAAGCCCCAAGAGTTCAAGAGATTTGGGTGATGCCTGGGACCTTGAATGAATGGTCCTTTAGTTTGTATTATTTAGTAAGTTATGTTTCATTAGTAAATTCAGATTATAGCAACTATCGTAGACTTTTTCCTTCTTTTGTTTTTTTCTCCCTTTTTTGAGAAATAAAGACATCTTTACACCCCCCACGTATTAGCCACTGCTCTAAATCACCAATCCACAAAGCAAGCTTCCTGTCGAGTAGGTACAAGTAGCAACTCCTCTTTACTGATGAGGGAAACCGAAGCTCAGAGAGGTTTAGAGGCTGGACTGAGGTCACACAACTTGAGAAGCAGCACAGCAGGGTGCTGTAGCCAGCCTCACCCATTTCACTGTGGGGAATCCCTTGCAAAGCTAGCTAGAACAATAAAGAAGTCCAGAAACACAAAGCCAAAAGGGAAAGAATCTCAAAAAACTGATTTTATTGGTTCAAGGGTATGGGAAGTTGGGGTGCAGACTGCCAGCTTCAGGTGCAGTTCTGTCCAGGGGTCCCGATGATGTCATGAGGGCCTTCTCTGTTTTCCCGTCTCTGTGCTGATTTTCTGTGCATTGGCTTTATGCTTCGTCTGTCTCTGCGGGGAGGGGGAGTGTTGCCCGGCCGCTCTTGGGGTACAGCCTGCAAGCTTGGCATCAGCAGACAGAGAGCTTCCCCTCCCCCTTGGTTTTGGGGGAAGATGTAGGAGGAGATTTTGTTCACAGAACATGGAAGAGGTACACTGATCCCTGCTCGGGTAGGCAGAGGCCAGGAAGACTCCCGGGAGGAGGGGACATCTGGGCTGAAGCCTGAGTTGCACTTAGCCCGCTGGAGCATGTAGGGAGGGGCACCTGGCCGGAGGCACAGGTGAGCGAGGGCACAGAGCGGAGCCCATGGCGCCGCCTTTGGGGAGCAGCGTCTGAGGGTCCGTGGTCCAAGGCACAGCCGGAGACGCTGCCTGCTAGGTCCTCAGCGCCCAGGGCGCTTGCAGGGGAGGCAGAGCAGCAAAACCTGCGCTCTGCTCTTCCCCTCTCCTCTTCACTTTGCCCAAATGCCGAGAACGATTTTTAAAGCCACCCTGACACCCTCCAGATATCCTGCGTTAACCAGCCTCTCCGCTGCGAGTTTCTGGCAGCCGCGAGAGTCAAGGGGCCTCCGTCTCTTTAGCTCCTGCTGGCTCAGCGTTACTCACCCACCTGCACTGCCAGGCGCCGACCACCTGAGACCCCAGGTGGGGTCGGGTAGGCCCTGAGTCAGGACTGAGGCAGCAGGCCTCAGAGGAGCAGGTGGCAACCGGGCTGCTTTTTATTTTGGCCTCATACGCGCCCCAGGCACAGTGCTGGGGGCTTTATACCAGGGGTCCCCTTGGCCAAGTCCAGCCTTTTTGTGAAACTGCTCTTGAGCAGAGAAGAATGGTTTTTACATCCTAAAAGAGGGTTATAAAAACAAGAGACAGTGGGACAGAGACTGTGTGTGGCCTGAAAATAGGTTTGACGGATGGAGTAAGTGAAAATGCAGATTGCTGGGGGGGGGTGGTGGTGGTGCGGGGCATCTGGCTGGCTCAGTCAGTTAAGCCTCAGGCTCTTGATTTCAGCTCAGGTCACAGTCTTGGGGGTTGTGAGATTGAGCCCTGCATAGGGCTCTGCACTAACATGGCGGAGCGTGCTTGGGATTCTCTCTCCCTCTCTGCCCCCGCTCTCTAAATAAATAAATAAACTTAATTTTTTTTTTAAAGTTCAGATTGCCTGGTTGAATCTGAATTTCAGGACAACAAGTAGTCTTTTAGCATAGGTATGGTCCACGCAATATTTGGTACATACTTGCACAAAAAAGAAATTCCTTGTGTATCTGAAGTTTAGGTATCGCTGGGCAGCCTGTATTTTACCTGGCAGTCCTATTCCAGAACCTGAAGTGTTTGCTGTCTGACCCTCTCCGGAAAATACTGCCCATCCTGGCCTTGAACACACAGCAGATGAGATCAGACGTCCAAGGGACTTAAAGACACTGCCTGGGTCAAAACCCAGTGAGCTTTAGCTGCTGGTGTTAGTGCTACTAATATAATCAGAGTGATCACCAAACATATGTTGAGCACATGCTGTTTGTTTGCCTCGTCAGCGTCCTAGAGGTGGACACTAAACGCCCTCAGATGTATAGTGGAAGTCAGGCCATGATAAATTCTAAGGAAACGTCTACAGCAGCAGAAGGGGGTAGGGCGTGGAGCTCTTTTTACACAGGGTGGGTCTGAGCCCCTGCCCCCATTCTGAGCGCTGTGCGTGTGTGTTTTTATGAAGTCCGCACATGACAGCCCAGACAGGTGGTGTGAGTGTCATCTCCATTTCACAGATGAGGAAACTGAGGCCTGAGGTCACCTCGCTAATGGCAGAATTGGAGTTTGACCTGGGCCTAGTGGCCCCCTAAACTCAAGTTTTTACTGACTTCCCTCAGGCGCCTTCCTTTACATGGTGCCAGCTGCGTGCCGTGAGGCCCTCTGCCCAGCTTTTCCATAATCCTTCTGACAGCCCTGCACCCTGGGCTGTGTTATTCCTATCCAGGCACAGGAGGGGTGAGCACAGAACCGTGCGGAGAGGCAGCGGGGAGTAGTGGCTGATCTGAAACCTGGCAGGGTTCAAGGTGGGCAGCACGAGGGTACCTTGGTGTGGGTGGGCAGGTGGTGGGAGTGAGGAGAGAAGGCAAGACAGGCCCCAGAGTCCCGGGAGCCCTCTCTTCCGGCTTTGCAGGTTGGTCCGGATTTCCCTGCCTGATTCCCTCCTGAGATTACACCTCCTATATGTTGTTTCAATATTTGCAGGTGGAGGGTGGGAGGGCGGGGCTGGTTTCTGAACGGTTGCAGGGTGGGGCTGGAAGTGTGCTGGGGCCTGTGCTCACTGGTGGCACGTGGAGGGGTGGGGTCACAGCCCCAGAGGCCACCTAGGTCCTAAATAACCTGTGGATGAGAAGCTGGGGTGGGTGAACAGAGCCTAAGAGCCCCTTCACAATTGCCTGTTCACCTAACTGACACTCGTGAGCATCCACTGTGGGCCAGGCCGTGAACCCTACGGTCGCTGCCATCTAAGAGTGGCTCCTGCCTGTACAATTCCTACTACGTGCCAGGTGCTGTCTCATTTGCCGATGAGGTGGGGTACTATTATCCAACACCCCATGGTACGGGTGGGGAGACTTGTCCAGCATCATGAGAGGTCAAGGATTCAACACCAGTTCAGTGACACCGCGTTCTGGCTCCTAGCCTCTCAACTGCCTCCTAACATCCTGTCGTTAGAGCTAAGAAGCTGGTTTCGGAAGAAGTGAGCTCCCCATCATTTGGAGGAATGCAGGCAGATGTTGGAGGACTCCGAATAGATGCTGGACAGAAACGAAGTCTTTCTGACCACTTTGACCTTTGAAGTTGGCTCCCCCTGACCAGAAGACCCCCACAGGCATGGTTGTAAGAGTCCTATCCGGGTGACCCAGGTCTCCTGACTCCTATTTTAGTGCTGTTTTGGTTCCCACGTTGGGCAAGACTGAGGAACCCCTTCTCATAGGTTTCTCAGCACTTTGGGATTTCACAGGGCCTGACCCATTTCTGGGCAGGTTGGAGGCAGAGCTGACTGTCAGACCTTGAGTTCAAGTCCTGGCTGCGACCTTTCCTGGTTGTGTGCCTTAGGGCAAATCGCGTCAGTTCAGTTTACCCATCTTTAAGATGGGGAGGAGAGGGGCACCTGGATGGCTCAGTCAGTTAGGCATCTGACTCCTGATTTCAGCTCAGGTCATGGTCTCGTGGTTTGTGAGTTCAAGCCTTGCATCGGGCTCCGTGCTGACAGCACAGAGCCTGCTTGGGATTCTCTCTCTCTCTCTCATGCCTTTCTGCCCCTCCCCCACTCACATGCATACATGTGCATGCGCTCGCTCTCTCTCTCTCTCTCTCTCTCTGGAAAAAAAAACTTTAAAATGGGGATGAAAATATTTTTGCGAGAATTAAATAAGGTATTCTGTACAAAGTACATGGCACATAGTATGTGGTCAGTAAACATACTCTCTTACTCTTAAGCTGGAGTAACAAAACTATTTCAAAAGGTCTCCAGCTTCTGCTTTGAGGCCTTTGTTAGAATAAAGACCTGGGTCTGAATCCTGCCTCCTCTGCATGACCTTGGGTGGGTTATCTAATAGCTCTCTGCCTCAGTTTCTTCCATCTGTAAAATGGGACTATGTCGGTAATCTATCTTGGGTTGTCATGCCATAAACAGTCCCAGGAACACCATGAGTGCTCAAAAAAAAAAAAAAGAAAAGAAAAGAAAACCAGTAAGTTTTTAGTATCATACAACTCCTGCTATGTGCTAGCCAGGCCTCCTCTTTTGCAAATAACACCCCATTGAATCCTCACCCCTGGACAGGAAGGGCTGAGCTGGATGCAAACACAGGTCTCTGTGGCTGTAGTCACACCACCCATAGCCACTGCCTCTGTGCTGCCTCAGTCAGGCATGATTCCGGGGCCAAAGCTCAGCAAATCACGTGGGCTTGTTCAGGGAGCCAGGATGCCACACTGCCACCGCCACCCCCAGACCACCCCTAGGTTCCTCACAGCTGTCGACCTCCACAGCAGATCAGTTCCAGGCTCATGCCTGGGAGCCTGAGAGGGGAAAGGTGGTTGAGCTGCATTTCAGAGGCCTTCTGTGGCCCTCTGCCCCGTGCCCACGGGGGTGGTCGGTTCCCCCGGGGATGGGTCCTCCCCTGGCCAGTTTGGGCCATAGCCTCTTCCTGCAGTGAGACAGTGCCCTCTCCCGTGAGGCTGCAGGGACCGACCTTCCGGGGGAGGCTTTCCCCCGCTGCCTTTTTAATTTCCTCTTCTGGCCTCAGGCTGTCAGCGCGTTATTAACTTCTGGGGAAGTCGGGAGCCAGCAGAGTAGGGGAGGCACCTCCCTCGTCAGAACCCCTCCCTCAGGCTCAGAACTACGCCCTTGGTGCTGTGTCCCCACCTCCACTACCCACCCCTCCCCAGATCCATCCCCAGGAGCCTGCCTTCCCTGGGGATTATCCTGTCTGAGTTTCAGGGTCCATAGCTACAAACAGACAACCTTCATTCTGTGGGGTTTGGACTTGAGACAACGTGTGTATACAGTCCGGGTAACAATAGGAAACAGTTGATTCCTCCAAACGGAGCACATGAAGATGAATTTAATAAGGGTGCTATTGACCAAGGCAGGATGGGGTGGGTGGGGAGAAGGGTGCAGCACCCCGCGGTTGGAATAGTGGGGATCCGGGAACTGTTGCCTGCCCCAGTCTGATATGGGAAGCAAGGAGAGGTGGCCAGAAGGGACTGGCTGTGTGAGGAAGGTCCCCAGACAGGAGCCGTGACTGCTGAGTCTCTTCCTAAGGAGTTTGGCTGCTAGTTTTCTGTCTCCTCTGAAATCCCCCACTGCAATGTGGCATGCGTGAGAGTAGCTTGGAAAGCTTGATCAGCACCCCAGAGTTGCTGCCTCCGTGGCTTCCGAGCATGTGTATCTCCAGCCAGCCGGTTCTCAGCTGGTGCTGGTGCTGGTGCTGCTGGGCCCTGCGTCAGCACCACGCTTGCCCTGTACCTGTCCTGGCTTGCCCTGCCTTTTGGCTCTTTGGACCGAAAGGTCTTCCAGGGCAGGACTGTCAGACTCCATCCCTGCTGCTCTGTGCACCCAGTGTATCCGGGCCTTTGCCCCGCCGAATCCACCGGTGTTTGAATGGTTTGCAACTTGTCCCTGTTGACTGTTGCCCAGATGCACCCGTGCTGTATCTTGGCGGTCCCTAAGTGGCAGCTGTCGCCGAGATGGAGGTCAGCATGCAGGTTTATTAGGGTGTGCCTTTGGGGTTAACACCCAGCGGAGCCAAGTGAAGCGAGCGGCGGTGGGCCAAGGGAGAAGATGGGTCACGAGGCTTTCGTGGAAGCCCCGTGGGGAGTTGCCAGCTTGCTGGGATGGCCCTTCACACTGTCCCGAGTTGGGGGCAAGGATGCCAGACCTTCACAGCCTACACATTCCCGTCACCGGATGGTGGCCTCCGGGGAAGCAGTGAGACCTTGGGGGAGGCTCTCCTGGGGCCGAAGGGATCCCTGTCCTCTATGGGACTGGCAGCTGAGGGCTCTCCAGGAGCCCTCCTAGCAGCCTCCGGTCCCGAAGCGGTCTGTGTGGCACATTGTGGCACCTGCCACATCATCAGAACCTGCCCACGGAGCCAGGGAGGGGACAGAGGCTTTCTCGTGGCCGCCACTGCCCTCCCTTCCCTATCCCTGAGTCCTGTGGCCCCTCGACCCCCGGCCAAGAAACCCTCTTGGATCCCTCAAGTACACAGAACCCCCAGCGAAGACCCCTGCCCGTGGTTTTGCCTACAGCTGAGTTCCGAATCTTAGTTTTGCTGGGCCCAGCCATCCTGTGACACAGAGAAGCAGAGTCCCCCAGACCCCACCCTGGCTCGTGCTGAGATGTGGAATAAACGCATCAGTGCTGCTATCCACCACTTGCGGTGATCACGGGGTCCTCCAGGCCTTCTGGAGAGAGGGAGAGGAAAAGGAAGAGATTGTGTTTTCTGTCATGTCCCTGAGGCCGCGGTCCCAGGCAGTACATCCGACTCCTGTTTCTGGGGCCGAGTGTGGTGGGTAGAGGCTCCCCTTGGAGTCAGATTGACCAGCATACAAACCTCAGCAAGGTGACCCTGGATTTTCTGATGCCCTTGGCTAGGCAGGAACCAATACCTCTGCACTTGTCTGTCAAGTGGGGTGGTGGTGGCCACCTGGGAACTGTGTTGTGAGGATTATGGGGGGCCGGCCCCGTGTCTCAGCTCAGGCAGCCGAAGCAGAACACCACAGATGGAGTGGCCTAAACAGACATTGATTTCTTGCAGTTTGGAGGCTGAGAAGTCCAAGGCCGAGGTGCTAGCCCATTCAGTTCCTGGCGAGGGCTGTCTTCCTGCCTTGTAGATGACCTTTTCCCTGTGCTCTTCTCCTCTTCCTCCTTTTTTAAGGACCCCAATCCCATCCTGAGGGCCTCACCTTCATGAGCTCATCCAACCCTAATTTCCCCCCCAAAGGTCCCACCTGCAAATACCATCACACGGGGGCTGGGGTAGGGCTTCAGCATGTGAATCTTTGGGGACACAAGCATCCAGTCCATGACGCCATGTATGCTTGGCCCAGTGCTGTGCATTTAGGAAGTTGGAGCATTATTATTATTTTCAAAGACAAGCCATTGGCTGAAGCTTCTAGAATAGCATCAAGAGCCTGGGTTGACACTCTGCTTCGGCCTCCTGTTCACTGTGTGACCTCGGGTTTGTTGCTTAATCTCTCTGATCTTAATTCTCATGGTGTGAGAAATCAGTATAAAAGTAGAACCATGGGGTGCCTGGGTGGCTCATTGGGTTAAGCGTCCAAGCTCGGTTCAGGTCGTGATCTCATGGTTCGTGGGTTCAAGCCCTGCGTCGGGCTCTCCACTCCTCTCAGCATGGAGCCCGTTTCAGATCCTCTGTCCCCCTCTGTCTCTGCCCCTCCCCTGCTTGTGTTTTCTCTCTGTATCTCTCTCAAAAATAAACAAACTTAAAAAATTTTTTTTTAAATAAAAATAGAACCAAGCCTCACAGAGCTGTGGAGAGTGTATAGTGAGTTAATAACATAGGTAACCTTAGAACTAATTCATCATTCATTCATTCATTCATTCGCTGGCACAGAAGAGCTCATTCAGAGGGATAAGGATGCTGAGGATAAAGATGGTGGGAGTATCAGTCTGCCCTGGCCGCCATAACAAGGTACCACACACTGAGTGACTTAAACAACAGAAATGTATTTTGTCACAGTGCTGGAGGCTGGAGGTCCAAGGTCATGATGTCAGCAGGGTTGGCTTCTGCGGGCCACGAGGGAAGGCTCTGTTCCCGGCGTTCCTCGTGGATGGCCCTCTTCTCCCCGTGTCTTCATGTGGCCTTCCCTCTGTGGTGGTCTGTGTCCCAATTTCCTCTTATAAGGATACCAGTCACACCAGATGAGGCCCCACCTCATGACCTCATTGTAACATAATTACCTCTGTAAAGATCTTGGCTCCAAATAGATCACATCCTGAGGTCCTAGGGGTTAAGGTTTCAGCATGTGATTGGAGGGCAGGGACACAGTTGAGCCCATCACAGTTGGGGAGGTGAAGGCATCCTGGAAAGTGGGAGTTGGGTAGGTCTTTGAGGCCAGAGGGGTAAACTGAGGCCCCTCGGGGCAGTGCTTGAGCCACAGCCAGGACTTAGAGCTTAGGGATTTTCCATCCCGGCAACCTTTTGTGGATGGAGCACGTGGGTCCTGACGGTCACTGCACTAGCCATGGGGGAGGACGCGGGCAGACGGCAGGGCCCCTGCGTCACAGTCACTCTGGCAGGCGACGGGCAGATGGCCACCTCCGAGGGGCAGGCGGACATTGGCAGGAGGGCTACGAGCTGCCTGAGAGAGGGCTGGCCACTGGGAAGAGCTGGGGCTGGCCCTGTGTGTGGGGTGGTCAGCTGCGTTAGCCCTCCCCCCCATGCTGTCCCCTTCTGTGACACCGGGGAAGGCAGCCTGGGCCAGCCCAGTGGTGCCAGACATTCTCACGCAGGATCAGTGAGCTGGAGAAACACACTCCTGTGTGTTTCCCCTTGATCCCACCCTCTTCCTGGACGATACCACAGACACCAGAGGTGTGTGGGTTTGCTACACCTCAGGCAGTTCTCCGACGCCAGCCGGGTGGCCGCCCCTTAACCGAGTCTGACGCTAGCTGCCTAGAGTCAGTGTCAGGTCCCACAGGTGAGGGGCCCCCGTCCTGCAAGACTGTCCCCCACTTCAGGTGCAAGTCTCGGATTGTCACCTGTACTTCTTTGTTGGTTTCGTTTATTTATTTATTTTTGAGAGAGACAGAGAGAGAGCACGTGCGCACAAATATGGGGAGGGGCAGAGAGAGAGAGGGAGACACAGAATCCAGGGCAGGCTCCAGGCTCTGAGCTGTCAGCACAGAACCCAGTGTGGCTCACGAACTGCAAGATCATGACCTGAGCTAAAGTCGGACGCTTAACTGACTGTGCCACCCAGGTGCCCCATCCCCGTACCTCTTGATGGCCACATACTGGGGTTCCCCTAGCCCCCTCCTTCGGTTTGATCATTTGCTCATGGGAGTCAGGGAAACACTTAGGTTCACCAGTTTGTGACAAAAAGGTACGATACAGGATGCAGATGAACATCCAGATGGAAGAGGTGTGTAGGGCAAGGTCTGGGGGAAGGACACAGAGCCTCCGTGTCATCTTGTGACACCCTTCCATCACCTCCATGTTCGGCAGCCTGCTGTCCAAGCCTCATACTTGGGGATTTTTATGGAGGCTTCATTAACACAGACATGATGGAGAGTGAACTCAGTCGGCCTCCCTGTCCCCTTCCGGGAGAATGAGGGATGGGGCTGAAAGTTCCAAGCTTCTCATCATAGCTTGGTCTTTCTGGTGACCAGTCCCCATCCCGAAGCGATCCAGGAGCCCGCCAGGCATCACCTCATTAGAACAAAGGACATTCCTCTCACCCAGGAGAGTCCAAGGGATTTAGAAATTCTGTGTCAGGAACTGAGGTCAAAGATCAAATGGTAGAATAGAAGATGCCCCTAGTGCTGTGCTCACTTAGGAAATTACCAGGGTTTTAGGAGCTCTGTGCGGGGAACTGGGGGCCAAGACCAACAGGTATATGTTTTTTTATTTCACGGTCAGCAAACTGTTGCCCAAAGGACAAACCCGGCTCTCCACTTGGTTTTGTAAATAAAGTTTTATTGGAACACAGCCACGCTCATTCATTGGCATATGGCTGCTCTCCGGATCCGAGGGTGAAGTTAAATACTTGAGACAGAGACCAGATGGCCAGCAAAGCCAAGAACGCTTACTCCGTAGATCTCTACAGAAACGGTTTGCAGACCCTTGTTTTTGTGCTTCTCTGTCTATAGT
This sequence comes from Prionailurus bengalensis, assembly GCF_016509475.1. Classification (NCBI taxonomy): domain Eukaryota; kingdom Metazoa; phylum Chordata; class Mammalia; order Carnivora; family Felidae; genus Prionailurus; species Prionailurus bengalensis. The sequence continues at coordinate 183,058 of NW_025091160.1, forward strand.
TCTAGGTACCAGGTTCACCCCTGGAACTTCCTTGTTGTGCTGAGAACAGCAGTGTCTGCTGAGAACCCGCTTCCTGGTTCACAGACAGCTGTCTTCTCTCTATGTCCTCACATGACAGAAGAGGGAAGGGAGCTCTCCAGGGTCTCTTTCCTGAGGTCACCAATCCTACCCATGACCTCATCACCTCCCACAGGCCCCGCCTCGTAATGCCCCCATCACACTGGGGATTCGAATCTCAACATAGGAATTTGGGGGGAGCTGAAACATTCAGTGCATTGCAAGGAGTGTCCTCCTCCCCAGAGCCTCAGTTTTCCTCCTCTGTACATGGGGAGAGTATTACCCTGAACTGTTGGGATGATCCCATGAGGCAAGGCAGGCAGGAGAGAACTTCACAAAGTGCCACACTCTCGGGACTTATTCTCTCCATTCTACCTGCTGATAGCCTCCACCTTGCTGTGCTGGCAGCATGGAGCCTGGAGCCTGCTTCCCTCTCTGACCCTTTCTCTCTCTCTCTCTCTCTCTCTCTCTCTCTCTCTCTCTCTCTCTCTCAGAAATAAACATCAAAAATTTTTTTTTAAAAATCAACTGCAAAATATTTATTTACACTATATTAACACATAGTATCCACACTTGTAAAAGTTGTGGTAAAATACACAACATAAAATTTTGCCTTCATGATTTTTAAGTTCGGTAGTGCTGAGTAATTCACATTGTTGTGTGGTCAGTGTCTTTTCGTCTCACAAAACTACAACTCTGTACCCATTAAGTAATAATTTCCCTTTCTCTCCTCCCCCCAGCCCCTGGCAACCACCATTCTGTTTTCTGTCTCTATGAACTTGCCTCCTCTAGGCACCACTTATAAGTATTTTGTGTCTTTGTGACTGGCTTATTTCACTTAGCGTGACATGTTCAAGGTTCACACATGTAGTGGCAGGTGTCAGAATTCCCTTCCTTTTTTTTTTTTTTAACTTTACGTGTATATTTTGAGAGAGAGAGAGGGTGGGACAGGCAGAGAGAGGGAGAGGGAGGGAGGGAGGGAGGGAGGGAGGGAGAGAGAGAGAGAGAGAGAGAGAGAGAGAGAGAGAATCCTAAGCAGGCTCCACACCATCAGTGCAGAGCCCAATACAGGGTCTGCCCTTGGCTGTTGTGGATAGTGCTGCCGTGAACATGGGTGTGCAAATCTCTCTTCAACACTCTGCTTTCAGTCCTTTGGGGTATATACCCAGAAGAGAACTGCTGGATCAGATGGTAATTTTCTGTTTAATTTTTTGAGGACCTGCCATCTTATTTTCCTTAGGAACCGCACGATTCTACGTGCCCGTCAGCAATGCACGAGAGTTCCGATTTCTCCATGTGTGCACCCACACTTGTTATTTTCCATTTTTCGATAGGAGCCATCCTAATAGGTGTGAGGCGGTCAGTATCTCATCACGGTTTTGATTTTGCACTTCCCTGATGATGAATGATGTTGAGCATCGTCGCATGTGCTTGTTGGCCATCTGTTTATCTTCTCTGGAGACGTGTCTGTCCAGGTCCTTTGCCCATTTGGGAATCAGGTTGTTTTTTGTTGTTGAGTTGTAGGAACGCATCATACAGTCTAGACATTAGGTCCTTATCAGACACACGATTTGCAGGTATTTTCACCCATTCCATGGGTGTTGCCTTTTCACTCTGTTTATTGTGTCCTTTGATGTACGGAAGTTTGTTTACTTTGACTGGTCCAGTTTATTTCATGTTACTTTTGCCTTCTCTCCTTTTGGTGTCACAGCCAAGAAATTGTTGCCAAATCTGGCACTTCTCTGCTATGTTTTCTTTGAGGAATTCTGTAGTGTTCGCTCTGGTATTTAGGCCTTTGATCCATTTCGAGTTGATTTTTGTGCATGGTACAGGTGAGGGTCTCACTTCATTCTTTTCCATGTGGACATCCAGTTTTCTCAAGAGCATTTGTAGGACACTGCCACCCCCCCCCCCACTGAATGGTCTTGGCATCTTTGTCAAAATCGTTTCATATGTACTGATAGACGTGAAGGTTTATTTCTGGGCTCTCTGTTCTTCACCACTTGTGTTTATGCTGGTACCTCAAAATGTGCTAGTATTTTTATTACCATAGTTTTATAATGAGGTTTGAAGTCAGGAAATACCAAACTTCTAGCTTTGTTCTTCCTTTTCAAGATTGCTTTGCCTATTCATGGGAGTCCTTATGACTTTTAGGATAGATTTTCCTTTTTCTGCAAAAAAAACCAAAACCAATAACAAAAAACAAAAACACCACACCAAAACAACATCAACAAAATGCCATTGGGATTTTGATGGCGATTACACATAGATTGCTTTGGGTTTTATTGACAACAATATTAAGTCTTTCAATCTCTGAACACATGGAAAACCTTTCCATTTATTTGCATCTTTAAAAAGTTCTGTCGGGGTGCCTGGGTGGCTCAGTCGGTTGTGCATCCAACTTCGGCTCAGGTCGTGATCACAGCTTGTGGGTTCGAGCCCTGCATCGGCCTCTGTGCTGACAGTCCAGATCCTGGAGCCTGCCTCTCTCTCTGTGCCCCTCCCCTGCTCATGCTTTGTCTTTCTCTCCTTCAAAAATGAATAAACATTAAAAACAACAACAATAATAATAATAATAATAATAATAAAGGTCTCAGCAGGTTTACTGTAGCTTTCAATATACAGGTCTTTCACCTCCTTGGTTAAGTTTATCCCTAAGTATTTTATTCTTTTTGATGCTACTTTTTTTTTAGTGTTTCTTTATTTTTGAGAGAGAGAGGGAGAGAGAGCGAGCGAGAGCGAGCGAGCGAGCATGAGCAGGGGAGGGGCAGAGAGAGAGGAAGAGAGAGAGAATCCGAAGCAGGCTCCGTACTATCAGCACAGAGCCCGACACGGGGCTCGAACTCAGAACCGCGAGCTCACGACCTCTGCTGAAGTTGGACGCTTAACTGACTGAGCCACGCAGGCACCCCTGTTTCTGATGCTATTGTAAACAGAATATTTAACATTTTGTTTTGGGATTGTTTATCGGTAGCATTTAGAAATACAGCTAATTTTCACGTATGGATTTTGTATCCTGCAACATTGCTGAATTTATTTATGACTGCTAACAGTTTTCTTGTGGCGTTTCTAGGGTTTTCCGGACATAAGATCAACCGAGATCATTTCACTTCTTTCTTTCCGATTTGCATTCCTTTGGTTTCTTTTCCTTGTCCTAATTCATCTGGCTAGAGCTTCCAATGCTACGTGAAGTAAAAGAGGCGAGCAGAGGTGTCTTTGTCTTGCTCTTGACTTTGAAGGAAAAACTTTCTGTCTTCCACCATCACATGGGATGGTAACTCTGGGTTTTTCCTACATGACTTTCATACGTGACCGGTAGTTTCTTCCTGTTCTTAGTTTGGTGAGAGTTTTTATGGTGAACGGGTGTTGAATTTTGCCACATTCTTTTTCTGTATCAGCCGCGATGCCCATGTGGTACTTTTCTCTTCGTTATGTTAATGCTGGTGTCTTGCGTTGGTCGGTTTTTGTGCCTTGAACCCTCGCTGCATCTTAGCAGAAAGTCCTACTTGGTCATGGCGCATGTGGAGCTCTCCGGATCCTGCCGAGTTCTGTTTGCCAGTGTTTTGTTGAGCCTTCTGATGGAGTCACTCATTGGAGACATTGGTCTCCAGTGTTTGTGTCATGACTTGCTTGGCTTTGCTTTCCAAGGTAAGTCGGCCTCATGCAACGCAAGTATTCCCTCCTCTTCCATTATTATTATTATTTTAGAAGAATTTGAGGAGGATTGGTGTTAATTCTGATTTTTGTCGAGTCTCTCTCTCTCTCTCTCTCTCTCTCTCTCTCTCTCTCATTTTTTGCTCTTAGTCAGTCTGGCTTAAAGGTTTGTCAATTCTGCTGATCTTTTGGAAGACTCAACTCTTGGTTTTGTTAAAACCTACCCTTGTATTTCTTTTCTTTCTTTTGTTTGTCTCTGCTGTGACATTGTGATGACCTTCCTTCTGCTAGCTTTGGGTTTTGTTTGTTCTTCTGTAGTTCCTCGAGGTGTCAAGTTAGACTGTTGATTGGAGACCTTCCTTGTTGTTTGAACATAAGCACTTCCAGGTGTAGATGCCCCTTGTACCCTGCTTTCTTTACATCCCCTGGATTTTGATACGTTGCCTTTTCCTTTCCATTTGTCTCAAGATACTTGCTGATTTCTGTTGTGATTTCTTCTTTGACCCGTTGGTTGTTGGAGACTGTGTATGGTTTGGGGCACCTGGGTGGCTCAGTCAGTTGAGTGTCTCTCTCTGTTTTTTTTTGAATATAATTTATTGCCAAAGTGGCTTCCATACAACACACAGTGCTCATCCCAACAAGCGCCCTCCTTAATGCCCATCACCCATTTAGCCCATACCCCCACCCACTTCCCCTCCAGCAACCTTCAGTTTGTTCTCTGAATTTAAGAGT